>NW_024115154.1:0-8122 GCF_003073215.2 Triticum urartu | reverse complement strand
TATTTTTTTCTCTCCGAACACGAATATATAGAGTTGGAGTTGAGGTCGGAGGAGCTCCAGGGGGCCCACGAGGTAGGGGGCGCGTCCAGTGCGGGCAGGCACGCCCCCACCCTCATTGCTAGGGTGTGGGCCCCCTGGTCTTGATCTTTTGCCAGTATTTTTTATTATTTCCAAAAATAATCTCCGCGAAGTTTCAGGTCATTCCGAGAAGTTTTGTTTCTGCACATAAATAACACCATGGCAATTCTGCTGAAAACAGCGTCAGTTCAGGTTAGTTCCATTCAAATCATGCAGGTTAGAGTCCAAAACAAGGGCAAAAGTGTTTGGAAAAGTAGATACTACGGAGACGTATCATTGTTCAAAGTGATAGCCATCCATGCGACCCCGAAGATGGGCTAGCTCGCCAATAATCATGCAAGTAGCTAGTCCCCGAAGACAACCACTACATGCGTGTGGCCCAAACATATGTATGGAGAGGTGTGTTTTTGAGTGACAATGGAACAACTTTGATGTGGCACCGTGATTTCGAAATCCCCACACTGAGTGAGGGTTAGGTTTGCGATGCATATGTATGTTACACCACACTTCAAGCCAACGACGGGGATTCATGCATGCATGCGTGCATAGTATATGCGCTCAAGCTTAATTAGGTCTGAATCTCACCATGTCCTATACTATGATAACACAAACCAAATGAAGGATCTGCCATGGTAACCTATCTTGTTGTCGGTCAGGGTGATCATGGATGCCTACGCGGGCCCACGAATATATAGGATTGTTGCCGATAACCATGCGAGGGAGTGTACCGTTTGAAGGCAGCCACTACATGCATATGTTTGGAGGTGATGCATGCATGCATGTTTGAATACCATTTCACAACATTGATGTGGCTCATGTGTAAAAAATCGTACACTAGCTCCCCACATAGAGCGAGATCGGTTCATGATGTGCCATTGTACTAGCCACTTCGACTCGATGGGAGGGATTCATGCGTACACATGCATGTGTGTGTGCTCAAACTATATCATGCGTGTAATCCCAGAGCATGACCTATATATACATATATATCGTATTACAAGCAAAAAAATAATCACCTCCTAAGTCAAATTCACCTCTCTTGTGTTGTCAGGCAAAAAGTAGTGATGGACCAAGCGGGCCCACAGATGGAAAGCATCGATAATGCTGATAACCGCTTAAGTGGGTGTGAGAGGACAACCACCACCACTTTGCATGTGGGCCAACCATATATATGTTGAATACCCAAAATGCAAAACTTTGATGCACCACATGCCTCAAAAACCGTAAACCATGCATCCACACAGAGTGAGGTTCATCAAGCATACTACATATGATGGTCCCCTTCCCCCATCTTCACCTCATACTATATGCTCCCATCGTAATATGTACAACCCAAAAGAATCCTCATCGATGGTGAAATTAATTAACCTTTCCCGATATAGGTCAAAGTGATGCATGCATGCACCGATGATGGCCTTGTGGGCCCACAAATGGAAGCGTCACACATCAGTGTCCTAGCTAGGATAACCACCGCGTCATGCATGTGGCCCAAAGAGGTGTTGTGTGATGTTTGAATAGCCAATTTCACAATTTTGATGTGACACGTTCCTCGGAAACCGAAAACTCCCGACACTGAGTGAGGTGTACTTGTTCACGGATGCGTACGTATATTATGTATGCTAGTCCCCTCCCATCTCTTCGACGCATACTATATACTACCATAACACAAACAAAAAAGATTCTACCTTGTTGGTCAAATTAACCTCACTGCCGGCTGTTCGTCAAAGTGATGGACGACGACCTCACGGGCCCACAGAAAGCGTCACACGCGATTATCGAGTGTCGTGTTGGACAACCATCGACTGCATGTGGCCAAAACATGTATGTATGAAAGGGTTGTGTGATGTTTTAAATAACAAATTCATGACTCTGATGTGGCACCGGCCTGCCTAACAAAACGGCCAACCCACACAGTGGCTCACAACTCATATTGTATCGCAAGCCACCCGCAACCCCTAGACGCACACACCCACACACACACACACACACCGCGAATCCACCGCAACTACGATACATGTTAAATTAATTATCCCGCGATGAACATATGTTACCAAAGGAGGGACGTTTTAATTTCTAAAAAATCACAAAGATCATTAAGACGTTTTAGTACATTAATTGATTGATTTTCTTGGGTATAATGTGCAAAAATCAAATTTGAGCTACATGCACACGTGACAGTGCACCTAAACGGATTGCAAAAACACATGTGTCTCACTGGGTGCATGTTTACTCCCCATGCAACAAATTTCAAACATTGAGAATCTTAAATTTTAAATTCTAGTACATCCAAAACTTATTTGAAGTTCATGAAACTTATCGTGTTATCATATGGACACCAATACAAAGTGGCATTGTACTTTTTTTGTCAAATTTGAGACTAGTTTTGATGTAATATTTATCTAATTACAAAAGGGAGATTATTAATAATTGGGAACCAATATCCCGAATGGATTATTTATTCAATAGTGAGCGTTAGACCAACAATGGATACGTGCCATGCTTCGGTTAAGCAATAAAGCAACATCATTAATCATCCAAATAGAAAAACAATATATGTGTTGCCGCGCGACCCGTGTGCCGTGCGAGCAGGCGTGAGTTGACGGGACGCATGCGAGCAGTCCGCCGTGCAGGCAGACTGGGAGGTGTACGTGCAGGTGTGTGAATTGACGGAGGTGTGCTCGCTGCGCAGTGTCATCGGGAGGGGTGTGTGTAGCCGTGTGAAAATTTGGTAGGCATGCCAGCAGTCCAGTGCGCAGGCTCACCGGGAGGCGAGCCATCGGTTTGAGCACCGCCCGCCTATCTCCCACAACTCCCACTACTCCATATTAATGGTGCGCCTGAGCAGTCGCACCCCCATCCTCGCCACACACATAATCATATCTCTCCGCTTGCATCCTCGACGCCACTCTCAGTCCTCAAAGCCATCAATGTATGAGGATGCTGCCGAAGCGCCCCATCGGAGGGAGTGGCGGCGCAGGGGCTGCTAAAGCACCGGAGCACAGCATGGAGATGGAGACAGAGGTTGTCGTCACCGCCGGCGAGTTATCACTACACCCTGACGTCGTCGACGACGTCAAGCTTCCACGGCCGGAGGCGGAGTTCCACACCGACTCTGGCGACGACTCCGACGACGACAAATAGCTGGTTAGTCATCTATACCCATTTATGTGTCAAATAGATCATAGGGTTTCTCTGGTTACTCCTGCCTCCCCCTTTTTGGAATAGAAATACTATGGTTATGTTCTCCCAATCCATGAAATCTGAGTAAGTTTCGTTAGATCCGTGTAGTGTATTGATTGTTTGAACGGTACAAGTGATAAGTGATTAGTTGTTTCATCTGTGCAAATGATTTCTGCTAGTAATCTGACTAGCACTACTGGAAAGGCATTGATCACGGACGGCAAACGTCTTTGCCGTCCACCAGCAGACGGCAAACTGTCCGTCTGAACACGTGCCAACAAAGGCCTTCTTTGTCGTTCGCTTCCTGGAAATGGACAGCAAAGGGTTGTGCTGTCCGCCTTTGGTGGCCAGCAGATGACAAAGATCATGGACGGTAGTGAGGTGGGGAGAGAGCCGTTTGGGGTTAACGGCGTGCTTTGCCGTCCGCTAGTAGATGGCAAAGAGCTCAGGTAGGCAGTACTGGGAAGCTGCCATGTGGCCAGTTATGTCGTCTGCCAGCATACGGCAAAGTGACCAAATATGCAGCCGGTGTTTCCCAGGTTTTACAGGTAGCTGCCACGTGTTCTCTTTGCCGTCCACTAGCAGACGGCAAAGAGCTCCGCCATCTGCTAGCAGACGGCAAAGAGGCTACATACCCCCTGTTTTTATTTGTATCCATTTAATTTCATAGGAATTCACACACAGATATACATATTTTTTTTCACATGCACAACAGACATATGATGTATCGAACACATAGCTCCATCCATGACAACATACATACATAATAAGAAACAGAGTTCCATCCATACATATTGTAGTAAATTCACAATGTTCATCCAACACATTGTTCCATGCATGCATCCATATAACAAAGTTCCACATTTTTTATCGATACGAACGAAAAAAAGAAAAGGGAAACAAGCACTGCATCCATGCAAGCTTCCATATAGTGAATTAAATCTGCAAAATTGGAAACAAGAAAGTTAGAAGAAGAAGACTAGAATCAGAAGAAGAAGAAGAAGAAGAAAATGAAGAAGAAGAAGAAGAAGTAAGCATACTTAGGTAAAATGGAGCTAACCTAGCTAATTATGCCATTTTTGAGTGAACTAAGCATATTATGCCATTTTTTATATAACTTAGAGCTAACTTCATTTTGGAGAAGAAGAACAAAACTAGAAGAAGAAGAAAACTAGAAGAACTTCTTCTTCTTCTCCTTCTTTTTCTTCTTCTTCTTCTAGTCTTCTTCTTCTTCTTCTTCTTCTTTTCTTCCTATTCCTTATTTTCTTCCTCTTCCTGGATTTTCTTCATCTTATTATGTCATTTGTGGACTAAATAGGCTAAATTATGTCATAAATGGACTAAATAGGCTAAATAAGAGGGAAAATGCCATTTTTGAGCTTACCTTGCTAATTATGCCATTTTTGACCTAACTAAGCATATTATGAGATATAACTTAGAGCTTACTTCATTTTGGAGAAGAAGAAGAAGAACAAAACTAGAAGAAGAAGAAGAAGCAGACTAGAAGAAGAAGAGGACTAGAAGAAGAAGAAGAACCTCTTCTTCTTTTCTCCTTCTTCTTTTCTTCCTATTCATTCTCTTCTTCCTCTTCCTTGATTTTCTTCATCTTATTATGTCATTTGTGGACTAAATAGGCTAAATTATGTCATAAATGGACTAAATAGGCTAAATAAGAAGAAAAATTCCATGTTTGAGCTTACCTAGCTAATTATGCCATTTTTGACCTAACTAAGCATAACTTAGAGCTAACTTCATTTTGGAGAAGAAGAAGAAAACTAGAAGAAGACGAAGAAGAAGAAGAAGAAGAAGAGGAAGAAGAAGAAATCTTCTGATCTTCTTCTTCTTCTAGTCTTCTTCTCCTCCTCCTCCTCCTCCTCCTCCTCCTCCTTCTTCTTCTTCTTCTTCTTCTTCTTCTTTTCTTCCTATTCCTTCTTTCCTTCCTCTTCCTTGATTTTCTTCATCTTATTATGTCATAGTAGAGATAACTTAGCATATTAGAGCTAACATAGGTAACTAAGCATATTAGAGCTAACATAGGTAATTTAGCATATTAGAGCTAACTTAGAGCTAACTTATGTCATTACGGAGGAAACAAAGCTAAGTAAATATAGATCATTTTGGAGATCTGACATACGTGACATAGTTCAGTTCTCATTGTTCTTCTCCTTCTCCTTTCTTAGCCTGATGCGCCAAGAGCGGCGAGGCGGTGGAGGCACTGGGATGTAGTCTTCTACGACAATTGGCGTGGTCATGTCGCATAGCTGTGGGATCGCCGGCGCCACCACCAGCGCGATGTCATTGTCAGGCACCGCCACCATCGCGAGGCCATCTTCAGGCACGACAGGCACGACCATCGCTAGGTCATCCTCAGCCACCACCATCTCTTGCTCATGGTCAGCCACCACCATCTCTTGCCTTTGGTCAGCAACCACCATCGCTAGGTCATCCTGAGCCTGATGCCCACTCTGGTCCTCTTCTTCCCCACTCCAGTCCGGATCATCCTCCTTGCTATCTTTGCTGTAGCAGAATCGTTGTTGCTTTTGCTACAGCTAGAATCGGTGTTGCTTTTGCTCCATCCAGAATCGCTGCTGCTTTGGCTGTAGCCAGTGTCGCTGCTACTGCTCCCATTGCCTATCCAAATGCAACAATGACCGTTAACAATCGATGCGAGACAAAGCCACATGTAGAGGAATAAGAAGAGGTAGAACGTACCGGCATCATCGTCGTCAGCGTAGCGCATGCGCCACATAGTCACGTTGAACACCTTCACGATGAGCATGGTGGCGTCTTCATCGTACCTGAAGAGAAGAAGTACCCCCGCCGCAGGTCGTAGGCACGGTAGAACTTCTCCCAACCACAACACAAGTACATGTGGCCCTCCTTGATCATCAACTCCACGTCCCACAGCCTGTGAAACCCGCTGCCGGCCTGTCGTAGCTTCACATTATTTGGCGGATCTTCACCCATCATGTTCATAAAAGTGTCAGGCAGCCTCTGCAGTTTGGGACAATGAGTGATGTAGCAAAAAACAGAGTTATCATAATGAGATGGTTGAAGGGAGATCTGTCCTTTTATATACCTGCCTCGTGGATGATACTGAAGTCCCAAGTATGATACTGAAGAACTCGAAAGCATCCAACTCGTACTCCGGTGTGGCAGAGCGGAGTCTGCGGTGGCGGCTTCCCCCCATCTCTGATAAGCAGCAGAAGAGACCAATTAGTACCCTTACAACATTATCATACAACATTATAACATAAGAAATTTTGAGCAGAAGATAATCAACTATACCAAGTTATCATTTCTCATTCAAAAAACAATGCACTTGTGGACATATATGATGGCTCTAGTTGAATTTATTAGTAGCACTAGTCGTCAGAAATGTTGACTTTAGTTGAATTTCATATAATAACTATATTAACTTCTTTCGGTCAGCAAACTAGGCAACTAGCTAGTAGTATAAAAACATTCAACTAAAGAAAAGAAAGAAACTGCAAAACGTGGCGGAACCCTAAATAAGAAAGTATAAAAACGTGTCTTTTTCTTCTTCTTCCCCTCTTCTTCTTTTTCCTCTTTTTCCTTTCCTTTTCTTCTTCTTCCTCTTCGTCTTCTTCTTCTTCTTATTCTTCTTGTTCTTCTTCTTCTTCTTCTTCTTCTTCTTCTTCTTCTCCTTCATCATCTTCTTCTTCTTCTTCATCATCATCTTCTTCTTCATCTTCTTCATCTTCATCATCATCATCATCATCATCATCATCATCATCTTCTTCTTCTTCTTCTTCTTCTTCTTGTTCTAGTCTTCTTATTATTATTATTATTATTTTCATCCTTATTTTTCAACTCCTCCTCTTCTTTTCCTTTCCCTTTCCCTCTTCTTCTTCTCTCCCTTTCCTCTTTGGATCTTCTTGTTCTTTTTTTCTTCTTCTTTTTCTCCTCCTCCTCTTCTTCTTCTTCCTTTCACTTTCCCTCTTCTTCTTCTCCCTTTCAGTCAGCAAACTAGGCAACTAGCTAGTAGTATAAAAACATTCAACTAAAGAAAAGAAAGAAACTGGAAAACGTGGTGGAACTCTAAATAAGAAAGTATAAAAACGTGTCTTTTTCTTCTTCTTCCCCTGTTCTTCTTTTTCCTATTTTTCCTTTCCTTTTCTTCTTCTTCCTCTTCGTCTTCTTCTTCTTCTTCTTCTTCTTCATCATCATCATCATCATCATCATCATCTTCTTCTTCTTCTTCTTCTTCTTCTTCTTCTTCTTCTTCCTCTTCTTCTTCTTTTCTTCTTCTTCTTCTCCTCCTCTTCCTCCCTCCTCCTCCTCTTCCTCTTCTTTCTTCTTCTTCTTCTTCTTCTTCTTCTTCTTCTTCTTCTTCTTCTTCTTCTTCTTCTCCTTTCTTCTTCTCCCTCCTCCTCCTCCTTCTACTCTTCTTCTTCTTCTGAACTAAAACTAAAACTAATCTAAAATAAACTAAAATAAAATAAAACTAAACTGAAAATAAAATTAAAGTAAAACTATAACTAAAACTAAGGTTTAGGGTTTCCTCTTCCTCTTCTTTTCGTTCTTCTTCTCCCTCCTCCTCTTCCTCCCTTCTCCCCTCTTCTTCTTCTTCTTCTTCTTCTTCCCCTTCTACATATTCTAGCACTAAAACTAAACTGAATCTAACACTAAATCTAACACTAACACATATGTAGCACTAAATCTAACACTAACAATTAAACAAAAAAAAATAAAAAAGAAAAAAAATAACTCATCGGAGCAGATGGGCGCCGGGGTTTCGCAAGGCAGGGTGGCGGTGGCGACGGGGGCGGCAGGGCTCCGGGGCGGTGGAGCTCAGGGGGGACGGTGAGCGGTGACGCTGAGCCGACAGGGAGGTGGGGGC
>NW_024115153.1:0-9322 GCF_003073215.2 Triticum urartu | reverse complement strand
CTTCCTGGGCTCGGCGGGAAGGAGGAACCTGGCCTTCGGTTGCGCTTTGGACAACGCCTTCACATCGTCTACCTGTGGACGTTGTCGAGGCTGATTTGGACGATGTGTAAATTTGCACGTCCGTTTAGACGAGCTGCTGGACGCCAGTTTTTTGGCCATATCGTGTAAAACGGGTATACACGTCCGTTTAGACGTGCTATTGGAGATGCTAACTATATGTTTCTTTCAATACACGTGGCCGTGTGATAGACTCCTGTGTATGTTCTTAGTTTTAAGTTGAATCTCATGTGTGAATTAAATAACCGTTTTCTGCCAAAAATTAAGTTGCATTTCCTGATGTAAATTGATGTCAGTTTCGCATATGCAATCTCTTACGTGTTGGATTGCTGCACCACGTCTAGCTGAAACGGCTTTCCATCTTAAGGAAAGATGACATCATCCTTGCGTTAGAGCTGTGGCTCACACCGGACTGCTTCGTATGTCGGTTGCCAAAAGAAAGGAACGTCCATCATGCAAAAATAAACGTCCACTTAGAAGCCAGATCGATGCTGTTGTTCGGCTTCAACTCCGCTTGATACTACACGTGACAGGTTTGGAAAGTCTCAAGAAAAGGAAACGTGCCAGGTTTTGGTGCTGATCGTTTCTAAAACTTTTTTTAGGGGATGCTGATCGTTTTAATTGGAGGCTCGCGTGACTAACCACCCGTCGCCAGCTTGGGCCTCAGGACATCAATCAACCGCGCTGGCCCAACGAATCCGGCCAACCTACTCTCCCAGCACACTAGCCGTTCAATTGTTTCTTCAGCTATTACATAGTCCCACCTTGCTTTCTTTCATCTAGACCCGTCAATTCAAATACGGTTGTGAGTTAAAATCAACAAGCAGCCTAATGGATTAGTAGCAGAGGGTAAAGAGTGGGTCCATTAAAATTAAATTCCACGCTCGGGATTCTGTGGGAAACAGATGTGCCAATTAAATCCTGCATACGAACGATGGCCTGTGTGGAAAATATGGACGCGGCAAGTGGACCCGATCCTGGCCTAATAATACCCGACCGAACATAGTGAGTATAACATAAAAGCAAATATGGACTCTGGTAAGTGGACCTGATCCCGGCCTAATAATACCATACTGAACAGAGTGAGTATAACATAAGAGCAAATATAGACGTTGCTAAGTGGACCCGATCCCGGCCTAATAATACCCGACCGAACAGAGGGAGTATAACACATAAGAGCAAATATGGACGTGCTTAAGTGGACCCAGGCCTAGTAACACCTGACCAAACAGAGGACATAAGAGCCAACCTGCGGGGAAAATATGGGGCATCTTGTGAGTGAAACAAATTAGCATTTTTTTTTCTGTAGTGAAGCACAACTGTGCTTGCACATACAACTTTTATTAAATTTAAATGCATGTTAATTTTGTTTCCCGTTGCAACGCACGGGTATATGTGCTAGTTTCTATCCTATGAGCCAAAGGAGACCTTAGCTTGGAAGTAGTTAGGCATGTCCTTCTTGTAGCTGTTTCATGAGTAACTGTAAGTGTGTGTTTGGTACGTTGCTCATTAGGGTTTTGACCGCCAGATTAGTGGATTACTCATGGATTCAAACTACGGAAGCCAGAAACCCAAAGATTTTCTGAACACTGGAAAAGGATTCTGCCAGGCATTTTGTTGCTGCTAACTGCTAAGTACAATTTGATCCCAGAATAATCAGAACTCTTGACCCTGGACTGCCCATTCATTTGTGAAAAAATATAGGGAGCACTAGTTGTTGACAGATTTGCACTTTGTAGCTTTCTTGGCGATGTGCACCAAATAAGGAGCACAGGTTATTGGGCTATTGGCAGATTGGCCAGATCATTCATGGAGTCAAATTATTTGCACAACCACTTCAGCTATACCACAATAGCGGCTCTAACTTAGGTTTCCTGTCTACCGCAGTAGCTGCTCTAACTTACTATTGCTTTTGCTTTACTCCTTGAATATCATGATTTGTGCAACAAGGCCATTCACTAACTGCTGGTATTATTATTTTTACTTCGCAGCGAACAAAGCATGAAGATAGGCTCAGCATGCTGACTGATGACATATTATTATCTATCTTGGGGAGAGTTGACACAGCCACGGCAACACGGACTAGCGTGTTGTCAAAGCGGTGGAGAGATTTGCCATGGTTGCTTCCTGTCCTCAACCTTCGTGTCTGGAATTTTCTGCCGCATCCATGCCCGGAACCCATTGCAGCACATCACATGGATCAAGCAATGTCACGTCTAACCAAAGCAACTAGGAGTTTCTTGGCTGATCCAAACAGCAAATCCACCATCATCAAAAGGCTAAGCCTTCAGCTCTATGTGACCGGCGATTACACACGTGAGATTGGCCCACTGGCTCGCGATGCGATTGATTGCGGGGTAGTAAAAAAACTGTGCCTTGCAATTGTTGATGAGAAGGATCCTAGAGACTGTGAACATGAGTATATGCTACAGCAAGCCCTGGCCGTCGATGGGTTTTTTACAGCCTATCCTAGTGTGTTTCAGTGCCTCACAAAGCTCCGTCTGTATAATGTGCGGTTTGCTGAGTGGGATATGCAACACCTCCTGTTTGACTCCTGCAAGCAACTCAACCAATTATCTCTGTCCCACTGTGATGTTGGGGACTCTTCAGTATGGCAGATAAATGCACCAGATTCCAAACTCAGAATCCTTGAAGTCCGCATGTCCTGCTTGAAGAGAATTGAGGTGCTCTGCCTACCAAAACTGAAGCATCTATGTTGGGACGAGTGGTTTTGTTTTGAGGCCCCCTTGCGTTTTGGTTCTGTTCCATCCCTCAAGGGGCTGGGCCTTATTTGTGGTGCGACCATTGATCATCAGGAGTTTAGTCTAAGCCAGGTTCTACATGGTACCAGAAACATCCATGCTCTTACTTTGGATTTCGAAGGAGAAAGGCTTTGGATACAACCCGAAGGAAAGCAACTCTGCCATGCATTCAAACAGCTAAGGAAGCTGTCTATTTGTGGCATCTTTGTCGATTTTGACCTGTTATGGACAATAAATCTCCTTGAAGCTGCTCCATCCATTGAGATATTTTCTGTGCGGGTACTTTTTCGGTCATTCATTTTTACTTCCTTTAGTTTAATATATATCACACATAACATACATTTTGGGATTCAGAACAGGCTCCCACAACAGATAAGTATGTGTGGCCATGATCGTGTTGTACTGAATGCGTCGATACTTTATGCAGATATGGGACCATGCTTGCCAGGATGATGAGCAGTTAAGAACAAGAACAGGTTACGAGGCTCAAAGAACGAAACCGTCATGGAGCATGCCCAAGTTCACAAGCTCTGAAACTTGGCAACTGAGAGAGCTTGAAATTGTTGGCTTTAGGCCCCAAGAGCTACAAATTTCATTTTTAAGGTCTGTCATGGAGCGAGCTTCAAACTTGAAGATGGTTCTTCTCAAAGAAGATAAAGAACCATGCGACGCTTGCGATTCAATGAACACTCCAAGAGGAGGTTTCTGTCCGGCGGACAAAGGTGAGCAGGAAGCAATCGTCAAGCAGCTTACAGATGGGGTCGGGTCCTCTGCGCGGATAATTTTTCCAAAGAGTGGTGGTAGTTGAATGCGAGCTGTGGTTGTTGAATGTGTGTTCTGTATTCGGTGTAGTTTACTTATGAACGGCTTGTTTCTCTTCTCTTTTCGGACTGTAGAATTTCTGTTGCCATGCAACTCTTGTAAGCGATGTCCAGTGGTTTTTCCATCGGTGGCCGTCCCAGCTTTACCTGTACTGTGCAAGAGTGTTGGATCCTGCAGTGTCAACGCGTAGATTTGATTAAACCTGGAAATATTTACCTTGCTATCAGATGTGCCGTCAACTTCTTTTTTCTCTAATCTGCTCCATGTCTTGAGATTACTCTGTGTTCAGGTATTTTAGCGTCAGGTTAATCGTTCTTACTTTCTTTAGCTCAATGTTCGAATTTTGTATAGGCTCTCAGTCACAACAAATAAGTGTGTCTTGCTGTATACTGGATATAACATTGTGTCTTCAGAAGGGGTCTGTTCCTCCGCTCGGATAATTTTCAGCAGCAGTTTTTATAGGGATGCAAGGCGGCATCCCGCGTAAGCCCGCGAAACAGGGAGTTGGTTCAAACTGAACTACATCGCTAACAAAATGCTACTCCCTCCGTAAAGAAATATAAGAGTGTTTAGATCACTGAACAGTTTTATATTTCTTTACAGAGGGAGTACAAAGTAACCTGATTTGTTTTGACTTCATAGCGGGGCGGATTGGGCGCCGTTCTGCATCCCTAAGTTTTTAGCGGTGTCATGAACTGAAACCTGACTTTAGAGTTCAAACTATCAGACCTGTTTCTTTTTCAGGAGTCTGTCTCGATGCATTTCAAAGGAGAAAATGGCCCTGGAGATGTTCAATGCCTCGTCTGAAAATGCTGATCATACCATGTTTTCAAGTCTTTTATGTAGAATTGTCAAAGTAATGCTGATCCTGTCATGTTTTGAAGTCTTTGATTGTAATGCAAGACCCGTACCAAATCTTGAGGCATATACCACAAACTAAGAACTGCCACACAACAACGAAATGACAGGTTCCGATCCCTACTTACCGGTCAACATGAGACGTTCCATCAGAACACAAACACTTAAACGAGACGTTTTCAGACAACATCCTGACCATATATGTATAATGCACAGTTTTGTGTATGAGATACATATACAGCATACAATATGTCATTGTGCATTGGACGGACATTACAGACTTACAGTCCTCCACAGGGGAGGAGAAAAGACCGGAAGGAAAAAAACTGCAGAAAACTATTGGTTTATATGCACGTCGGCAAACAACACCTCCTGTGATTTCACAGCCCACAGCACCTCAAAACGCTAATAACAACTAGGTGTAACAAGGCTCATCGGGGCTGTAAAAAATCTGGAGGAAAAAACCTTCCACGGTCGCAAAGTAGCACCTTTTCCAAACTTCAGCGTGGTTGAAACGACGGTAGGAGAGCAGACTAGAGATCATACCCTGGTGCAACACCAGTAAAAAAAAACATATAAATGCATAAGGTAAGGCGTCAAAGTTTGATCGCTGAACTCTTGCTTCAAATCTTTCTTTTTGTGAGGATGATTTTGGGGTTTGGAAGATGGCGAAGGTTGCTGCTGTCAACTGCCAAGCCCATTTCTTTGGTTAAAGCTGGTTGAGGCTGCACCTGCAAGTTAAGAGTTTCCAAATTAATATTAGAAATTTAGAACACAAACTTACGAAGGGTCATACTCTGTAGCTCAAGAGCATAAGATCCCATCTACTTGGTCAAAAATTTCCCAGGCCCAAAGGAACTGCCAACACTCTGAACATTTGGTTACTGTGTTTCATGACGCTCATATGAATAAAGTTATGCAAGGCATTGCATGTTCTAAGAAGAGCTGATGTGAGCATTAAACAAGAAGGCAACCAGCACATGTACCATGGAATTAGGCACAACAGTTATCGTAACAAACCTCGTAGTTGTGGAGAAGAGAGGCAACCAACATAGAGATCCCAAGAATTGCAAACTTCTGCCCAACACATGCTCGATTCCCAGAACCAAATGGAAGAAATGAGTCAGACTTATCACACTCGGTAAAAAGCTTGATCCCATTTGAGCCTTTATGCGCTGCTAATATTCCTACAGTAAAATAAGAAAACTGAGTCAGAAAAGAAATAGGAGGAGTCTCATCTTTGCATAAAATAAATGAAATGGAAGCAATGTACATGGAACTATCCTCCCAGAAGATCTCAAAGAAGGTTTTTGAAGATCTAACAAATTTATGACAGATACAGATATAGGTAAGCATGAATTCTCCAGAAGATTGGTGTGCTATGTTAATTCTCAGTATTTATGACCAGGTACTTGTGCTGAATAGAAACCTTCCTTGACATGAATGGAATTCTATTTGAAATATGTGAAATGCAATACCCATCAATGCATAACTTTTGCCGCTTGATTGCACTATATTATAAGGAGGTGTGACCTAGACATGGAAGTAAAATGAGGGAGGGAGGGGGGGGACCTCCAAGATCGATGTCCTTCTGGAGAAAACGACTAGGATTGAACTGGCAAGCATCATTTCCCCATATAGAAGCATCCATCTGCACGAGATGCAGAGGAACAACCAATATCGCTTCAGCTGGTATAGTGCTGCTAGATTTGAGAGTCAAATCTGCAATTCAAATCAAAGCGAGATCAATAATATAGCAAAGACACTACTAGGAATCAGTAACACTTGATCTCTCTTGCAGCTAGATGTGTAAATGAAATTCAGGATGAAGGCATAATTTCAACATAAGGAACGTGTAAACAATTTTGAAAATGAATGATAAGACCATGTAATCATACAGGTAAACAAGCTCTAAAGCTCAGTGTTGCTGAAGATTTTTCTTTCTTAAGAAGCATGTGTACCGTATTGCATAGAACATCGCTGGAGAAGAGGTCCAGCAGGCAAAAGGCGAGCAGATTCACAAACAGTGGCAAGTACAAATTGCATCTTAAGCACGTCATCCATCACCAGCTCAGATGATTCAGTGTGAACTGCAACAATATCTGCATATAGCTGTCCAAAGAAGCAGCAACTGTAAGTCAAAGTCAAACAGTATAAACTCAAACACACACCGACAAGAACATTTTAGTTGATGTGGACATGGAGTAAAGGTCACTTCACCCAAGTCAGACAAACTAGAAAAACATATATTATGCACACGACATATAACCCTGAGACAACCAAGAATTCAAAATAATATACAGTGGGGTGGAAGCAATGAATAAAAATGAAAAGTGATGGGGGCTATGAAACTTATGTAACCATGTGACATGTTTAGAACATATATGTTCATTTCATCGTACGAACAAGAAGGCGGTAAGAAGCACCAGTGTTAACATCAGACAAAGAGCAAGCAGGACAACTTGCCACAGAGAAATAAAAACATGTACCTGGTCTTTCAGCTTTGGATACAAGACAAGTCTCTTCAAAATGTTGCAGATCAAGTTAGCAGATGTGGAAATTCCATGCAGCATCAAACCCACGATATTCCCACATATTTCTTCTTCTGAACTGAGAGGCCCTTGCACAGCCCCATCGAAACCACGACCTGATATCATCCCATCTAGCAGAGAAGTACATCTAACTGGATCTTTTACCACCCCTTCACTTATCTTACAGGAGCTCAGATTGTTATGTCTAAGTGCACCATTTTGGTCTATGGATTTTCTGATGATGCTTTCTGTTAAGATCTTCAGCTTAGCGCATAGGGTCCGGTACCTCCTATAACCAGGTTTCCAAAATGGGGGAACCGCATAAGAAGCCCAGAAGCAGCCGTCCTTTGCAACAACCATCAGAAGCTCCTCATATGCTGCAGCATCAGACCAATCAAACAAGACATCACCAAAAAGAGCTGCACCAATGATGTTAAATGCCATGTGTTGGGAAAAAGATCTGCAGTCCAGAGAATCCTTGTCCTTAGTAGAGTCGGTTCTATGGAGAACAGCTTCAATGATCTTGAAAGAACTTTCACTGGCAGCGACGTTAAGTTTTTCATTCAAGAATATGTTCAGTGATTCCCTGGTACTTTTGACCTGAAAAGAAGGACAAGAGCATCAAAAGAAGTAAACACAAGATCAAACCAATAATGTATGTACCGTCTACCAATTATAACTAGCATAGTAACACATATGGCAAGACAAAAGAAAGCGTAATACTACAGATATCCACATCAACAACATACCTTTTCGAATGAGGAAATGAATAGGCCAGGTCTTCCACAAGCTAAACTATATGTCCTCCCAGTCAGTGGTAACTTATCTTCAGCTTTTGTTAGCATCTCTTTGATTAGGGAAGCATCTTTAACTGAGACAAGTAGTTGAGATGGTCCTAACCACAATCGAACAATTGGTCCAAAACTGCCATGCAATTTTGATAGATAGCCTGAAAAGAAAGCAAGTCAAAGGAGCATTTGATCAGAAGTCAAGCGATAAAATAATGAAGCGCAAAGGGGAAATGTGCAGTAATAAATATGCTAAAATGCACAACGATTGTGCATGAAGCTCTAAAACCAACTACTATCTTCTTTTTTTTAGAGATAAAACCGACTACTATCTTTTTTTGTATAGACAAAACAAACTATTATCTATACAAAACATTTGATGGACCATGTGCTTTAGCCTTGAATAATATGGGCCCTACAGAGTTGAGCTGGGCTAGCTTATGCCGCTCCAGATTTATGCACATGCTAACCAACCCTGAAAAGATAAGGAATGCAATAGCCATAAATATAGGATTGCATGGGACGGGAAAGGACAATTCAACAACAAAAAAGTGACTTGTACCAGCTGCCTACAATGCTTAATATTACAATGCACGACAGCAGGTCTTGTTCTTAGAAAGTTCTTCTGCGAAAACCGAAAAGTACCCATTTCAAGGACAATTATAATACATAGCGAAGTATACTAACGTGATGACTTTTCATGCTTGTATATAACTTAGCAAAGTAACTTGACTTCCTCTTCCGGCAAAAGTGCCACAATTGCCGTACATTCTATTTAGCACTCATGTATCATGAATTCACTGCCCTTTTCATTTGATTGATGTATACTTTGGGATTTTTCATTTTGCACAAAGTTGTGGACTGATGGTTAAATAATGCATGCAGTTGATAGTTAATACAATAAAATCTCCATAGAAACATACGAGCATTTAGCTAGTATAATCAAAATTGAGCATCCAATATCTACCTGATCACCACATAATCAGCAAACCCTGCAAATCTTTTTCAAATTAAGGTCAACTGTGCTAATCATTCATTCCCTGGGTGTACCTAGCGGCTAGTACTGATAAAGCATCAACCATCTCCAGTTCTTAACACTAGTAGTCTAAAAGCTAAGTAACCGAATACTGTTGCCAGAAAACAGAGCTGCAATCACCCAACCGCCTTAACGAGCTCGAACAATCAAATTGATATGACCAGATCAACACCTCAGCTAAAGCAAATCTGAACATTACGCGTGTCAAGGAGGCGTAACCAAATCTGGATCAAGGCCATACAGCAATCGCATACAGTTCCCAATCGAACAGTGAAACTGGAGCATCGAAACAAGGCCATGCCGAAGATCCTAGAACGTGGAGGGGACGAGCTCGCGCGAAATCCAGCCCAGTCCCCACCCACCAGAGCCACCGCCAACCCAATAGTATAATACAATCACACGCAACCACCAAAATCATAGTTACGCAGAAACTGGGGGAGGGGAAGGAGGCGGAGGGGCGCGGTGAGC
>NW_024115152.1:0-14400 GCF_003073215.2 Triticum urartu | reverse complement strand
CTCCCAGCTTCCCTCCCTCCCTCTCTCTCTCTCTCTCTCTCTCTAATTTATAGTAAGAGTGAGGGAGATAATGGAGCACGAACGAGCTCGGGTTTTTTTAAGGAAGAAGAAAGGAGAAGGGAATGGAGCAGGAACGGGTTTAGAGTTTGATTATTCGACGAAAGGGTGTGAACGACCGACGGGGAAGAAGAAGAAATTAGTTAATGCGGAGGAATTAGGAAATTGGGAGTGAGCGCGGCTGCCGCCTGCCTTGAGCCCTTGACGCACAAAGTGCAGGCGGAGTTAATGAAGAGGGGGGCCGTCGCTGCGCCCGGTCGTCGATTAAACCAAGTGGATGGGTGATGTCAATCAATAAATAGAAAGAAAGAAAAAACCCAAAGGGATGGATGATGGTGCCGGCAGCCTCGAGAGACCTTTTTTTGTGAACAAAAAGCGGTTTCATCAGGCTATTGTTGTGGATCTGGTCCGTCCTCTCGGGTGGAGCGTCGGCTTGACCCGCGATGCTCGGCGTTTCACCGACACATCCTCATCATCATCCTTCTCCAAATGTCGCCGCGCGCCGCTCGGCGTACTACGCGACCAGTCCAGGCGCACCAGTTGTTCTTTTTTTTTTTTTTGAAAGTGGCGCACCAGTTGTTCCATGCACAGGTTGTGATTTGCTACCAAACTTCTCGCACCAGATCATAGTAGGATTGTGTGCGCCCAATTGTCAAACAAAAAAGAAACAGAAGATCCTGTTTGCCCGCCCTCTGAATTCTTTTACACGAAAACGATTTGGCGCTTCGACAAGTAACACGGACCGCCGTATTATTCACATCTTGATTTGTCTCTTCGTTTCTTTCCTTTCTAAATGCAGGTCGTGTGTCTTTTTTTTTGCAAATAAATGTAGGTCATGTGTCTTTTTTTTTGCAAATAAATGTAGGTCATGTTGAGATTCGAAATGTCGCCACACGCGCTTTGGTGCAGACGACTAATCCCGACGTGTCAGTAGTTTTATGGATGGGTATTACTTATCAAATGTTAGACACGGGTGAAGTCTGTTTTAAACCTTGAGAATGTAGAGCGTGACACAAATAAATCCCGGCGTTCAAATCCCTGAAGTCTATACCCTAACCTCTCTGATCCTGGTTGTAATCGCCCCTACGCCAGGATTAGGACTGGATTTGCTGACGTGGCATCGGGAAATGATGGGATTGCAAATTAAAAATGCCACGTGAAGACGCGCCGCGGCTGCTGCTCCAGCTGCCATTGAGCTCCTTTGCTAGCTCTGCCCCGCCATCTGCCATCTGAATCTCAGTTTCAGTGGCTGCGTTCGGACGCATGCCACATATCCGTGTTTTTTCTCACGATTTTTTTGACCACTTAATCATAACATATTTCATGCAAATAACAGTAACTTGTATGCCAGATTGTGTTTGCTAACACTTATTCTGGTTTCACCAATCAAATCGTAAACAGTAGTCAATATTTTTCCCCTTAAATAAAATAGACTGTACACAAATTCTTTCTGATACAGGCAGAAGAACAGAGGTAATCATCCGCAAAAAGGAAAAAAAAACAGAGGTAATCAGTAAATACATCTTGTTATTATTGCCTTATTATCTGACGAATAGTAAATCATGGCCTACAATATGGATAATCGAAAATGACAGAAGAACATTTCCAACTACACTTGATTATATATATAATACTCCTAGTAATCAATAATGAATCATGGGCGATGGCGATGAGGAAATCCAATCCATGCAGGCAACAACACGATGGTCCATGGAGGCACGCAAGAAGGGGGCTGAGCTCCGACCATGATCACGCGGCGGCGGCATGAATGAATCGAACGGCGATGTGGGCCATGCAGCCGTACTCACGGGCGTGGGCGGCCACGGGGACAGCGTTGGCCGGGGTTGGGGGTGTCCTCGCTGCTCTTGGACGCCACCAGCGCCGCCGTGAACTGCCCAAAAGTCCGGCCGTACACGTTGACCTGCAGGTTGTCGAGCGCGTCGCGGAGCAGGCCAGCGGTGCCGTCGTAATGCGCAGGCAGTGGTTGAACCGCGCGCTGCGCGAGCAGTCGGTGTCGGCGGCGTCATCAGCCTCGAGCTCCACCAAGCACCAGATCGCCGATCTTGGACTCTGTGCTGGCGGCATGGTCGACGGCGATCCTTTGGCGAGCATCGCACATCGCAGGCCTTGGATCACCGAGGCGGGGGAGGCCTCGGAGCTCCGTGGGTCCACGTCAAGGGAGCGCAACCAGTGGTCGTAGTCCGCACAGTAAGCCAGGCAACCATGGGCCCACATGCACGTAGTTTTTTTTTTGAGCATACATGCACGTAGTTAACTCACCCTAATCCCGTCATTTTCAGAGCCGCGTAGGAATCCTGTGTTTGGATACGACCTGAAGGTAAAAAACGACGGGGATAAATAAGGTCAGGGTATGGATTTCAAGGATTTGAACGTCAAGGTTTATTTGCGTCGTCCTCTATATTCTCAAGGTTTAAAACAAACTTAAAATCTAAGGCGTGTTGGCACTTAGCTCCTGACCAGCTGTTTGCCCGTGCTGCAACGAGGCGCAAATACTCTAGTGGTTCTACACTAAAATTGGCTAATGTACACCTTACACACACACACACAGTATTCTAGATTTTGATAGGAATTAATTTGATTTGAGTACGGGTAGGAAAATGCAAGGAAAAAATTTGATTTATTTGAGATTTTGGTAAGATTTGGTTTGGCATGGGTAGGGGTACACAAATAAAGTTTTTGCTTGAGTTGAGATTTTGGTAAGAATTGATTTGATTTGATTTGATTGGGTTAATGCATGACATAGTTTTGAAAAGTACCGATTTTATTTTGATTGTTTCAAATTGCCATATTTACGATTTTTTTTGTGTGCGGCATCTGTTGAAAAAACCAAAAAAAATCAAAGTGGAGGGGAGACGTGGGGAGAAAAAGGGAGCGACGGAAAAAAAAACGCGGGGGGGGGGGGGGGGGGGGGAGAAGGCGACGCTACCTACTCTCCTTTAATTAGTAGCAGAGATATTCTCTCTTGTACGGTTAGCGTAAGCTAACCATTGCTACTCGTGGATCAGCCAACCACATTTGTTAAAGGATATCGTGGAGAAAACTTTCTATAACCACACTAACCTTGTGCTAATTTTGTGCCAGAAGTTTACACACCTTATAAGCGAGGGAGTACTACCGATTTTTTGTAACCGTGCCACACTTTAATACTTTTATCGGTCACAAGCTACCTGATGCTCTATCTGCTACTTTATCCTCTAAAATTGAAAACAATTATGAGGCTTGTTAGTTTCACAAGACACATACACTGATACACCATTTGGCATTGCCTCGCCGGGCGTGACAAAGTATCTCGTGGTCCCACTCGAGAGTCACCAACAAAGTCATGAGAAAATTATGCAAACAGAACATCAACATAATATGCATCTGCTATGCCTCCAAGCTTCAAATCTGAATCTAATCCACGCATCGGGAAACAAAGAAGACAAATCCCGCAACAAAAGGTAGTATCAAACTGGTTTCTTGTGGTGGAATCAGCCCATCAGTTTAAATACTAGATTTGACACTGGTGATCATATTTTTTTGAATTTATTTTAGCCTTTCCGACAATATTTGTTGAGTTGAAGGAGATGTACCGTCGAATATGAGGCGTCTATGGTGACTTTATCAGTCTCAAAATGTTGTGTCGACTCAGTATCACGCATGTGCTCATAGGGATAGGGTGTACATGCATACGTTCAGAGGGGTGAGCATCTACGATTATCCCGTGTTAAAAAGAAGTACCAAACTCAAAGCTATATTGGTTGTGCTTGGATTCAAATTTCTATGGGGTGATAGATACATTTTCTGTCAATGATATCGTCTAAATGCAACTCTACCAGAGTCATTGTATCCATTCGATCGCCCTAATAACCGCCGGCACTACGATTCTGATCGAAAAAGCACATCTAGCAGAATCATCATCATGCACTCCATCGCCATATTTTTTAGGCAACTTCAAGTCGATCCCACGAGCCTTGATATTTGGCGGTTGAGCAAAGGCGATATGGCCGAACATTTCAGGATGCACATTCCCTTCAGTCGTGGCCCACATCTTTGTGCCGCCACCATTTGATGCCTCCTCTGCTCCCGGACAACCGCAACTTGGCCCAGCTCGCCTTCGTGATGGTTTGTAATAATATTTGTTAATTATTTTTTTTTAAATGAGACCAATCCAAGGGCTAACCCTTGTTGACTTATATTTATAGGAGAAACTCGGTGAGCACCGCGTGTAAGAGCCAAGGCTCGAACCCGGGTGGGCTGGCAGCTACCCCAGCTGCACAGCCAACGGGTCGACACCCCGTCCTCAATCATCAAATCAATATCGGAGTATTGCTCTAGCTGCTGCTGAATTAACCTGATTCTTTATTTTTACTTCAGAGATTTGTAATAATATTTGTTTGACTGTTTGATCTAAATTGTAGTAGTAGAGTAGATAGAAGAAAACAGAAAAGAAAAGTTATGAAGAACGCATTATGTCGACCCTGTGTTTCCACAATCTCCGCAGCCTTAAAAAAAATTATGAAGAGGCTGCGAGTATGATGACTTTGCTAGTTTGTAAGGGCATGGTGGGAGTCACTGGGAGACATCTACTTTCAATCCGGCGTCAGAGATAATGGGATACTAGTGCGGGCGCCGAACCCAGAAAATGCACGCTCCACAGAGTCCACAGATCCGCATAAACAGCAACGGCAAGAATAAGAATAACCTTCGACACGAACCAGCTGGAATTCCCACAAGCAGACCGACAATATAGTCCCTAGCAGCACACACCAACTGGCAAACACAACAGGACCTGCATGACACGCAGCATTAGGTGGTGGGATCCCAATCACCGGTCACCACCAACGGATCTCGCCACCCATGTCCGTGCTCATTCACGCGCCGGTACAAAAGACGGGTAGGTCGGAGCACCAGGACACGCCCCGGTGGGTGGTGAGATCACACATCACACGTATCGGCTGGAGGGTCCAAATCCAAACTAAATGCCATCCGCAACGGTTGTTTAGGGTCTTTAATAGCAAGGACACAATCACACAAGTGAGCAACATCCTATAGGCTAGAGGCTAGAGCAAGCAAGTAACATGATCTGCTTCACGGAAGCCACCAGTGTCCTTGCATGGATTGGGTAGGAGGGACGGCGACGGACCGGCCGGCCTCATGAGGACGCCATGTAATCGCTTGGGTCGGCGATGGACACCTCCTCGAACTCGTTGTCTGGTGAAAGGAAACGGAATGTTACAAAGTCAGCAAGTTTGAAAAACGCAGCAGCTATAGAGGAGTCATGGACAAACGACAGAACTAGTAAAGCTTGGTACTACGTAGCATTAGGAATCACCATATTTTTCAATAGCAAATTAGAATTGGGTACGTAGCATTGTTCTAGAGGGAACACGAGCCTAGGCACTGTAGTCTGTAACCACCATGGCATAATACAGAAAAGTTGTCATTTGCTTTGCTCCGGCATGGTATTTACAGGCAGGCAATTTGTAAATGTCCTTCAGGTTGCATCTCAACTTCAATGCTTTTATTTATTTGTTACAGTGAAGGAAATGAACCACAAGTTAATAGAGAGCAAGATGGATATAAAAATTCATTTTGTTGCACCGACAGTTTTGTAAAACATATCTCGCTTGTGATTGGATAATGATGATCTATCATGTACTACAGAAAAATAATAACAAGAATTATTCTTCATAAAGACACTTTGTACAAAAGAAGCAGTTGGTGGCAACAACCATTGCTACAAAAATGATAACTATGCCCGGTTGTTACTCAGAGTCAGGACAGAAGGAACACGAAGGAATAGCTCAAAAACAGACAACAAGCTAAACATTGAGTGCATAAGTGTCAAACATAAAGCCAAGTGATACTAGAACAGAACCTTTTCTCAATGCCAATGCAACGACGGCGTCATTCTCAACCTGCACACATATCAAAATCAACTTAAAGTCATGGAAGTGAAAAGTGGGTTAAGCTGAATGGTGGTTTTGATCTGGAAATAAAATTAAGGCTAGACGAATCGAATTGTACCATGCCTACAGAACGTAATTTCCTCTGTGAACAGTAGGCAAATGTGCTCGCCGACAACTAACATATATTGTTACCTTTTGATCAGCAAGCGTCTTGGAGTCATCCAATATATTGTTGGTAGCCAACAAGATCAACCTCTGGTTATTAGGAGGGTGGTCTGTTATTGACTGCAGCTTCTGCTTGATATTCAAAATTGTCTCTGTTGGATCACACTGTATGAAGTAGGTAGTCTTGTTCCGCTTGACTCGAATATACATGCTTGCAAGCCTGCATCAGAGAGAGAGAGAGAGAGATATGCCTAGAATCATCAGCCAAGGAGGATAACATACTTACCTATCTCAAACAATCTTCACTACTCGACGCGTTGTCAGATCATTATCTTGTCAAGCATAAGATTTGCGTCTTAACATCGTATTCACAATTCTGTGGATCATGGGATTTTTCTTTGGACATGTGAAAACCGAAGGTATTCACGGGAAGTGCAATCTGCTGGAAAAGCAGCAACAAGTCCTGCAGCAGGAGCAGCTAACAACACACTGGCTATTTCAATCAGTTGTGGCGCCATGTATATTTCACCTATTGTAGCAAAATCCTTAAGATATTACTGAGCGTGCAGGTTTTAATATCCTTTTTTCAGCTTATTATTATGTACCTTGTAGGCAACTCTTACATGTAATATGACCAAAAAGTAACCAAGGTAGGAGTATGCCAGGATGAACACCTTCGTTTTACTAGTAGCAATTACATGGTATAATTTCAGCTGGTGATGGTGGAAAGGACCGATTCCCCTGAAGACTGAATTTATTTAGAAGATAAACAAACAAATAGTACAGGCGCCCGAAATCAGCAATTCCACGAGTTCTTCCCCCCAACAACTAGCGCCTCGCGGAATAATTTTCAGTCACCACGAACACAAACACGCTAGATGCCCCGTCCTTGAGCTATTTCCGCCGTTCCGGAAGGGGGGGCTGTTAGATTCGCCCGCAGAGGAAGGAGACGCACCTGTCCGATCCGCGGAGCCGGCCGGAGTCGGCGGGGCGAGCGAGGACGGCGGCGGAGGCGCGGGGGAGCGAGGCCGTGGATCGTTGCGTGGCTGGAAAGCGAGGGCAGCGTGGGGAGGAAGAGACGGAGAGGAGAGGAGAGGACGGTCGTCGCTGCCGCCGTTCATTGAGCGGGCCGTCAATGGTGGGCCCCAGATCAAACCTGGCCAGATGGGCCAGCACGGCCCGTCCTGGGCTAAACGGGGCGCCCCTATTTCTCGCTTTAAGCCGAGACAGGGGGAAAGCCTCGCGTCGGGGGGACCCCAGATGGGCCGCCCCATCCGCGCGGGAGGCCACGGCCTGTTTTGTTTTTTTGTTTTCTGTTCTCGATGTTTGCTTTATTTTTGTACTTTTATTTATTATCTTGAACAACTTAAAAAAATGTTTAATAAGTATTTAAAATGTTGAACGAGTATTTTAAAAAACTTTAATAAGTACTAAAAATGTTGAACAAGTATTTGAAAATGTTAAATAAGTATTAAAAAAAGTTTAACAAGTATTTAAAAAATATTGAACAAATAATTGAAAATATTAAATAAGTATTAAAAATGTTGAACAACTATTTCAAAATGTTGAAAAACTACTTCAAAATGTTGAACAATTATTTGTAATTTTCTGAACAAGTATTTGAAAATGTTGAATAAATATTAAAAAAATATTAAACCAGTATTTGAAAAATGTTGAACAAGTATTTAAAAAAATTGGATAAGCGTTTGGAAAATTTTGAAACGTGTATAAAAAAATGTTGATCACTTATTGAAAAAATTGACACATAGGAAAAATGTACCATGAAAACAAAAAGAAACATAATAAAAAAACAAAAAGTAAAAAAATGGAGAAGAAAACCAAAAACAAAATAACCAAAAATATGAAAAGAAAATTAAAATAATGAAAAAAAAATCAAAAAATGAGAATAAAAATAAAAAAAACCCGGAGAAAACCTAATAAAAATGAAGAAAATAAGAAACACAGTAAAAGGAGGAAAAAGAAAATTAGATCAGTGTGAAAACCCTGCTCTTTTCCCTTCTAGTAAGTCATGCCCTATGTATTGTACACGGAGCTGATCGTGATGCAGTGGTTAGCAGTGCATCGACTAAACTGGCGATCCCAAGATCGAGCGCACTGTTTTTTCCTCCATTTTTCCGAAAAAATGCGTTAATGATCTGGCCTGTTACTGTAGTCGCTCGCTGCGAGAGATCCCGTTTGTCTCGCTTAATGCGAGAAATAGAGGCAGCAGGCAAAACGTGCCAGGCATGGCACCGCTCACCATGGCACGCTTGGTACACGCGCTGTGATGTGCCGGCCCACGTGCCGCGCACCACTGCCCTGGTGACATGGGTAAGCCATCTCTTATCCCCCGAATCAAAAATAAGCTAAATAATTTATGATATCTTGTATTTATCGTACTTTTGCCTTGGGTGTGTCTCTTCCTCATTTAACAAATGTCAGAAACTTTGGATCAAGAATTGGTGAAATACCAGGAAATCCGAAACTCTCTTAATTGATATTCAAGAGAAAAGGATTCTAGAAAGATTCATAGAATTAGAAGAACTTTCTCTGACTTTATTCCATTCCCTGACTCTATATGATGATATTTCTATTTCATGATATTTCTATTTCTTTGAAGCAAAAACCCTATAGGTTTGATACCTTGTATGTTAGGCATGTTCTGTCCCGCGTCGTCCGCCAAGGCACGTTTGCCCAAATACCACAAAAAGATGCAGAATAGCTGAGAGAAAATATAAAAATTTAGAAAAGTATATAGAAAATTAAAAAATCAATAGAGCTTTATTGCTGGTTGCCTCGTTAAACCTTCCATCTCTGGGAAAGAAACAAAGTACAACGTCACACTCTAGATCACAAAAGGAAAATAAAATTACAAAATTAAAATTAACATTACAAAGACTCTTTCATCCTGTAACACTCGTTCCCGTGTCAAAAATATAGAAAATGAAAATTATTTAGGTGGGGGCCTTTGCCCTCCCCGGTGACCTTCAATTTTTTTTACAAAGACTACAACTATAACTATTCTTCTTCTTTAATGGCAAGATCTTCGAAACGTGCCTTCAGTTCTTTGTTGTCTGTGGTGTGTTGGGCTCTCCTTCTGCTAGTTCCCCATCTTTCAAGGTCATTAATGTTTTCATCATATCTGGGTCAGGCTTGTTCTTCTCTCCTCAAGTATTCTTCCAGCTAGGCTGAAAGTAGACTCCGATGATTTCGATGAGATGTGTACTGATAACACATCCCTTGCTAATATGGAAAGCACCGAATATGCAAGCTTGTGGTTAGAACACCACTACGGTATGTCGAAGTCCTCCTCGTCATGTTCATCGAAGCTGACTTTGTCGTTGTTGAGATACTTCGCTAACTCCCTGCCACCTGATGCTCATGTGGAAGAGCTCGAGGTAGAGGAGGAATAACCAAATATCTTGCTCGGTGCTCCTTTTTTTCATGCAGTTGGTGCTGGTGGAGGTCATTGCATCTGAACTCCGGCATACTTTTGATCATACTTATGTAACTTCAGAAAGCTTATCACGAACAACCATGAAATGAGCAGAATAATCTAAATGTAGGGACCCAACTAGTACATCGAGTGCATTAGCAAACATATCAAGTTTAGCCCCAGGGTCCAGGATAAATGCAAATGCATACAATATATGAATTTATTTCCAGTGTTTCAAATAATTAAGTTTCATGTGAGCAACAACTTCAAGTAATAACTCATCGCTTTCGTATGTGTTCAAATGAGTAGGAATGTCTACAATACTATGCACCACTAGTAATCGTAGACATTCCTACTCATCTGAACACATACGAAAGCGATGAGTTATTACTTGAAGTTGTTGCTCGCATGAAACTTAATTATTTGAAACACTGGAAATAAATTCATATATTGTATGCATTCGCATTTATCCTGGATTATAAGAGAACAGACATTGGACACTTTAGTAAAATGATGCTTCATGAACAGCTACATGCATATGTACCAGTCTGAAAGTGATACCTTCAGATTGCAAAAGTTTGTGACCTCTTGAGTTACAAATTTACAAGCACAAGGATGAAGAAAATATAAAGGGAAAGAAGAGAAGAATGCACCAAGCTGCGTCTGCGTGTCTACTGTAGCAATTAGCAGTGTAATCATGCATCAGCAAGTCTTAGAAATGATGACCATAGTACAAAAATAGGTTCATGTCTTAGAAATGTAGTCGGCATACAGGGAGGCTGAACATTCCAGTCCTAAATAATCAACACCATGTGTTCATCAAAAGGCTAACAGCTCGCACAGATCAGCTCTAACATAGTCAATAGGCAAAGCATATTGAATTTTAAGTCACACTAACAGAAGAAATATGCGTAAAGGTAAATGGTAACTTGCAGATTTTCCTTTGCATTTATCAGAAGCGGATAATACTTTAGGTTGACACAGAAGAAATATCTACGTCATAGGAATGGAAGAAAATGAATTGCAAAGAACCCCAAGCATCATGGACTCACCATCCTTTCCCATATTTCAGCCATAAAAAATTGAAATGAACATTTTTGAGAAACATTTTCTCCCCATTTCACTACCGAGAAAACATTTTCAGAAAGATTCCTCTCTACCAATGATTTTTTTTCTATACATAAACAACAAAAACTATCAAAGAAAATTACCAAATGTACATGGGCAACAAATCATTCCATTTGTTACTTCCTTCAAAAGTTACATCATCGATTAGTAATCAATGATGTTTGTTTCCAAGTTTTAGTTTCACAGTTTGCATACACATATTCCACTTGATTTACGACAATAATATACAGTTTAAAATGTGGACAATTGAAGAAATGGTGTACCTAACTGAGGAATCCAAGAGAAAGAACTTTAGCTCTAGCCTCATCAGCTTCGCATATTCCTTTACTATCATGTGATTAACTGCTTCCTTTCCGAGTTCAGTCCATACCGCAGAAACGAAATTGTTAGTTATTTGATGATACTCGACATAATAAATAGCACACTGTACTATTACAAATGCCAATATAAAATCCAATGAATATGTAGGATGCAGGTTGGCAACTACCATGAATATGTAGGAGTGTCACAACATAAAAGGTGCTACAGTGGCTCATGGAGGAAATCTGAAGAAGATAATCATTTTGGTTTAAAAAAGAGGCAAAATATGAAGATAATCTTTTTTGGTTCAAAAAAAGGAGGCAAAATTTAGAGGAGAATATTATCCAATGCAAGTAGGATGAACAATTGCATAAGCTTATCACTATTGACATTAGCTTAGTATAAGATTTAACATAGGTAGTCAATGTGGTCATTTTGGTTCAGAAGATAGCCTCAAGCTTCTAATCCAGAGCTTTGTGTACATTTAGGGCGTGTTCGGCAACGCTCCAGCTTCTGCAAAACTTCCCAAATCCGGCTTCTCGCGTCGCTTCTCGCTTCAGGTAGCGACCTGGAAATCGTTCGGCAGCGTCAGCTTCTTGAAGTACCAGCTCCCAGCCGATAGCCCATGTATTCGGCCAATTTGGTCGCAGTTTTGGAGTGGGCTGAGGGCCCAAGTGGCTGTGAAAGAGGCGTGGGCTATAGGCCCAGTCGGATTTGTTGAGTGTGAACGTTATTTTCAGCCCAAATGGCAGGTTGGCTAGTGCATGTTATGTTCGCTCGTGACGATTTCTCTCGTACCGGTTCGATGCAGTCACTTGGCGGTGGCACTGCCTTGTAATTTCAGTCAACTCCAACTTCATCGTTTTCTGAGATCTGGAAAAGGCCAGCTTCTCCAACTCCTCAGTTTTTGCACTTGGGACGCTTGCCAGCTTCTTGATTTCTACTCCATGGAGCTAATGCGTTCGGCTCAGCTTCATGCATGGAGTAGAGGAAGCTGGGAGCTGGAGCGTTGCCGAACACGCCCTTACAAATAAAATATGAATAGTAATGCTAAGTGGCCAGTCATGTAAAAATATGGAAGATGGTAGAAGATACAATACATGATTGGAGATAATTTTGTTGTTTATTAGGGCAAAATTTCTAAGCAAGCACAAAATGTACACATGGTGTGTCAGAAGGGTAGGAGCAAAAACTCACCAGTGGTCAGAGTCACCCAGCCACCCAGGCGCGTCTACTCTTCCCTTGAGCGTTCTCGAGTGTCGCTGCTATAACAACCTTGGCAACGTCGGTGTCCTTCTCCACCGCTTCACCTGCATCCTTCCCATGCTTCAATGCAACTGACGAAGACCATCTCCTCTCTTTCCTAGCATCGGATGCCTGGACAAGGAGCAAGTACATGTAGGATTTTGAGGAGCAAGGCATGCTGAGCAAACAAGGTTATATAGATTACAAATTTAACATCTGGCATATTAAATCTTATATTTCTGAAGCAAGGAATCACACAAAAAAAGTATAGACAATCTTTGGCAAAAATAAGATCAGTGAAGCAATGCATGAATATAGCTGTTGGAGCATACGCATCATACACTACTCCCTGCAGCCGGTCGTCCAGTCCATATCCTAGTATATGCTTAAAGTAGCCACTCTTGCAAAAATAAGGACAAAAAAAGGTGATTGGGGAGTGTTTTGCTAGATTGTAAAAATTATGCATCGCAATGGAAAGTGAAACTGTAATGAGATGAAAATGGACTTAGATGAGAGGACGAAAGTAAGATGCAAATGAAGAGTGGAATAAAACAGAACCTTCTCTGTTGCCGCAACTGGTTCCTCTGTTCAGTAGTGCTTTTAGGGTCGTAACAACCCAGCAAAAACTCCCAGACTTCCCCTTTGATATTTGGGTGGACACCCTGTTCGCATAACCAAAAATAAAGACAACGTCCTGGTTCAATTAATCTGAGCAGTCAGAACATGTGCATAGATGCAGTATATATGCCCCAAGGGATACTAACAAAAGCCAAGAAAATGGATAGTTGTTAAGAAGAAGAAAAAAATGCAAGGTTGAAACTTGAAAGGGTAGAAAACAATGTGAAGGGATGCACCTCCAGGGAGTAAAGAAGTGTCACTGATGAGAATACGTGGAGTAGGCTATGCATCAGTGTATTTACCACCAATCAAGCAAGCATGATTCAGAGTCCTCCCACTGAATCTTGTATCAGTTGGAGAAACAAACTGGTGGAGCTAGAATGTCGAAATATGCTTTGTGCAAATTCCTACAAGTTTTATTTCTCATGAATGATTATCTATCGGATGTATATGTAACAGTGTCTACTGCCCAAACCCTTTAAAAAAAAGAAAACTGTCAACTGTCCTGAATGTTATTTGTATTTTGTAGCAGTTTGACTGCAGGTGTTTTCACACATGATACATGACATTTACCCTACCCGGGGTGTGAGATCGATACAATATGTCACTGAGCTAATTACGCTGCTGGTGATGAAAGATAGATAGATATAGCTCACCCCACGTTGTACTCTCATGATCATTCCAGCTGCGTCTAGGCAACCCTCCTCGTTGAACAGCAGCTTCCATCTCCTTGGAGGACTCAGCGTGCGGCGAGGCTGCCAAGGACAAGAAGGAAAAATCAATATAAACCAATCGATGACCAATACACACCTGTCATTAATCTCTCTCTCTCTAATCATCTTTGGGGACTCTGAAATTTCATATGCATATATATAGGGATTTATGCTTATGTTGTAATTGGGTCGCGTAGATGTTCAGACGGGAGGTAAGAGCGGTGGAGGGCAGGGGCGGCCCCTGCGGCCCATGCCGGCCGTGAGGTCGTGCGGGCGGGGCGAGAGGTCGTGCAAACGTTTTTTTAGCGGTCGATGGACTGTAGGTGGCTTCATTGCGTGGTTTGTTGGGTTAAACACAGAAAGATTATTAACCATCAGATTTGGCCCGCACTAGGCGTCAGCCGGATGATTTGTGCGAGTTTTAAGCCGCCTTCCGAGCCGTGCGATGGAACAAGCCAACCGTTGGTTCTTGTGTTGCGTGGGTGGCGGTGGGTGTGAACACAAATGTCTCTTTGACCTAACCGTTTCTTGTGGTCAGACCAGTCAACACAAACACTCATCGTTTAGTAGAATACTATCTTACTTTGTTCTTCCCCATCGTAGCACCCGGTTGCCGCATGGCGGCACCATCGCAACACCGGCTGGTAGCACGTCGATCGTTACCGGCTGGCAGCACATGTACCGTCGCACCACCGGCTGGTAGTACGACGGTGCCGTCTCAGCATCGATGCTACCCGTTGCAGCCGAGACACCAACGGAGTATCCGCTGCAGCACGGTCATGTCGGGGAAGGCCACCGCCGCCGCGGCCCCTAAGGGCGGGCACAC
>NW_024115151.1:0-19201 GCF_003073215.2 Triticum urartu | reverse complement strand
GCCGCAACTCCAGCTGAAGGTATAACTCGGCTCCCCGAACACCCCATAATCCAGGACTCCCTCAGCGAGAAAGGGGAGCGGTGCCGACGATCTAGGGTTCCGCCCGGGCCGCTCGCGGGAGCGGCACGGGGGACCTCTCGTCAAGTGATGGTTGATGTGGGTACGGTTGCTGTTGTAGATTGTTGGTCACTGTTTTGATCGTTTTAGAGTTTCTTTTTTCCTTTTGCTCGACTAAGGCATAGCTTCGGTCATGTTTGACTTTGTTAGTTGCCGGTGTGGGTTTTTTTTCGTTGGTTGGATATGTGCATCCTAACTATGCTGAGGCCGGACGTGTGCTCACTGTGTTTGTATCACTCGATGCTCCATTTTGAGCTAATCAAATCCACCCTTTGTCGAAAACAATCTCCTTGATGTCCTTGATGATGTTGAAGTGGAGAACCTTCCATTGATATTAATTATCTGTTGCAAACGTGTGCAATAAATCTTGTATGAAACTGCTTGACAGATGCCTTGAGATGGTAGTCTCGTCAAATCTTGACATAATTACTCTTGAGAAAGCATTGCCTCCAGATGTTATGAAGCCAATTGTAGATTCTTGGCTGACTCTTGGGTTAACTTCACCCAAAGACAAGGGATTTCCTAATGAACATGTAAGAAGGATTGCCAATGCTCTTTATTATGTTGATGTGGAGCTAGTGAAGAAGCTGCTCAAGGAAGACTGTGAAACAAAGATCACAACAGAACTTCTTGACATCGCACTTGCACATGTTAATCATAGAAATCAAGGAGGTTATACTATTCTTCACATTGCTGCCAAGCGAAGAGATCCTAAAACTTTTGTCTCTCTTTTAGTCAAAGGTGTTCGGTCTTTTGATCTTACATTTGATGGAAGAAAAAGCAGTTCAAATATCGAAGAGACTCACAATACACACAGGGATTACTGAAGAAGGATGGTATACTAAATATAGGTTCTGCCTTGAGAGATACTAGAGCAAACTGAAAGAAGGGGTCCACAACTTGAAGAAGCATTGGTTTCTCTTGCAATGGCTGGAGAATCTCAACATTTAAGGTTGTTGTACCTCAAAAACCGAGGTAATATTCATCTACAAATTGTGTGGTGTTCAAAATGTTCTATTTGCTATGGTTTCAAAATGGCAGTACTCCTATTTTGCACGTGAAGTGAAGTTCTCCATGTGCACAACCTGCCATTGTGCTATTTTTTCTTCTCTTGGGAGCTGTGTTTTCACTAAATTATATTCAAGATATGTAGTTGCTTTGATGAGGATAATGTTTGGAATTGAGGCAAGAATAGCAACCGGTGTTGCTCAAGTGGATGATACATTGGAATTTACCCTTGGTTCTAGTGCAAATCTACATCTGAAGATACAGCTTGCAGCCATTGATCTAAGTACAACTCTTTTCAAAATGAGCGATGAACACTTGACTCAGACGAGAGCCCTCTCTAAAAAGGTAAGGCATAGCACTGTCGGATCGACCACAAATTTTGAGGGTTATCGACATGACAATTCTGCATGACCAAAATGGTCGGATCTTGCAAAAGATGTCGGAGTTGGCCACTGGAGTAATTCTCCTGAACTCACGGAATTTCATCCAGATCCGACACTGTCTTGGTATATCGGCGACTGTCGGAGATTCCACTATTGGATGGCGATGAAATTTTACAAGGTAGTTGTAAACTCAACTCCGCATAATCCCACCAAAGGAATCGTTGAAACGATGCTCGACGAGGCAGGACAGCGAAAACGAATCTGTTGTCCAAAAAATTATGTGCGTAGTGCAATGGCAAAGTTGACGTTGAGCCCCCGAGCTCCATGGACGAATTTTTCCATGATCTCGGTTGAGATTGGAGATGATGTCGATGAAGACGTCTATTAATCTCTGAAAGATCTGACATGGGATGTAGTCCTCGACTTGGCCGAGGTGACCAGTTGACTCGGCGACGAAGAAGATCCCGCCGAAGACGAACTGACCGGGCAGAAAGATTGTGTCAGCCTTGATCTACTTGGTCCCCATCGTATCGCTATGACTTCTTAGCGGGCATGATCCACCAATGACGGAGTCAATTTCGGCAGATCTCGGGTAGGGACCGAGCTAGTAACCTAGATATGATGGTAACAAGACCGGAGATTTTACCCAGGTTCGGGCTCTCCAAGAAGATAAAATCCTACATCCTGCTTGCATTGTATTGATTTGGGATGGAGTATAAAGTACATGTTGATCTACCACGAGATCGTCGTGTGTTTAGATCGGGTGATCTGAGTTGTCATGGTGTAAGATGTTGGTATCGACTAGCCCAGCTCTGGTTTATATAAGTTACCGGAGGCCTAGGATTACAAGAGTCCTAGTTGAATAGGTCGGTGTGGAGAGGAGTCCTCCACAGATTAGTAGTCCTTATTTTGAATAAAGGCTTCTTGATTTTCCTTGTAGATCGTCATGGGTCGTCCAAAGTGACCTATGATGAAACCGAGGAGGGGTTCCTCTACCCAGCCCACCTAGCTGGGAGTCGACATGGTGAGAGCGCCCTAGCCAGGACACCGTTAATGTACCATGCCAAATTTAGTATATTCTTCTCATGCCAATTTTCACTTTTTTTCAACCATGGCAATTTAGGTGATACTTTCTTTTATTTTGAGCACCATGGAAATTGGTTTTTATGTAGAATGGTGATTTTGCATCATTTTTTTGCCATCATGGAAAAAAAATGACATTAAATTTTGTAATCCTCGCAACTTTTCACACATTTTTCTGCATTTAATGTTGCTTCTTCTAACCATCACGGGAAGCATCACATATGCATCATGGAAATTTTACACCACTTTGGGACACCATGGCAAACTTATAGATTATTTGTGCCACTAAATGCGCATTTTTAGGACATGACAAATTTATTTCGTTTCAAAATGGAAAAAAAGTACTATTTATTCGACCATGGCAAATTTAGGATATGGCCCATCATGGCATTTTTAGTGTAATGACCACGTCAAATTTTTTTGAACAATTTCAAAATTTAATTGAAAGCATGGCAAATTTACTTTTTTAGCATGGCAATTTTACCTTTATTTTGTTGGAGCACAGCATTTTTTATCCATTTTCTAACGTAGACCATGAAAATTCGGTAGTCGTCCTCTATCATGACATTTTTCTTTTGTTGTCAGTATTTTTGTGTGTGGTAGTTTCAAAACGGAATAACATTGCAGTTTTATCTGCTAATCCACGGCAATTGTTATATATTTTTTTCAATATCTTATTTTTCATATGATTTTCTAGTTCTTTGTGGCATTTTTATTGCAAAGTTTTTTCTCAGGTATTATTATAGTTGGGTTCTCGGCATTTTTTCGTCTCTATCTAGCGAGCTACGCGTCAAATAGGAGCTAGCGTAGGAAAAGGCCACCTATAAAATACGGTAGAAGAAGCCGTCGGATCGAGTAAATGGGCCAGGCGCGCCGGGTCGGATCGGAGTATTTTTTTTCTTTTTTTTTTATGTGATGATGCACCGTCGCCGGTCGAGTACGCCCGCGCGGGGACGGCCGTCGGCCGGGGGTTCACCTGACCTGGACCTGGTGTCAGCTCCCCCGGTCGACCACACACCGCCGCGCACGGCAGCTGTTCGATGGAATGTCGCAGCGGATCCTCTCTCACTTTCACCTACGGATCGGGTTGTGTTCTTCACCGGCAAATCGATTCAGGTCTGCAGTCAGAGGACGTTCGCATCGCACACAGCTAAGAGACAAACAAACACAGCCCGCACACAGCTCAGGCTCAGACAAAGGTGAGCGAGGCATCCCCATCCTCTCTCGTTAGTATACTCCTGACTGACTGCCTGTATTAAGACAGACTTCATTTAGTTTTGGATTCATTGCTGGACCACCACAGCTAGCAACTAGTAGTATATCAAACAAAAGAATTCATAACTGGAGCTTGGCGCTTGGCAGGGAGCGGCCAGTTCGATCCTTTGATTCGTTATTATTCAGAAAGAATGTCCTTCCGTTTCTCGAATACTTTTCATGAAAGCAAGCATATGTGAAATCGACGTGAAGTAAATTGATTGTGTTCTATCCTGGTATATGCTATGCTCATTCAGTTGTGAAGCAACCTACTCCCTCCGTTCGGAATTACATGTCGCAGAAATGGATGTATCTAGAATCTAGATACATCCATTTCCGAGACAAGTAATTCCGAACGGAGGGAGTATGATTGATTGTCTTCTATCCTATTTAGTTGCTGCACTATTGTTTATGATCCCAGTTGCGAAATATATATGGAGTTTGAACAAAGGGTCCACCGACCGATGAGTTTTGGATCCATTCCCAAATATTCTCATAGAGCTAGCTAAAGCACAGCCAACTTGATGTCATTTTACAGTTTGTCAATGTCTATCACGTTCAGATGTGCAGGTGCAGGCTCCCTTAATTAATTACTAGGACCTCAATCAATCCCCAATTCTTCTTATAGCTAATTCTTGCTTAACAGTTAAATAATCAGGTTGCTTGATTCAGATCTGCATCCACATCTGCCCAAAATCAGTTTTTTTTTATTAGGGACCTTACAGCCGGGCTCTCCTGTGAAGCCACCATCTGCTGCCTGCTCTTCAGTTCAGAACTTCAGACTAGGAAGAAGCATTTGCCTCCTTCACAGTCCACTCATAGTCGAGAGGGGATAGAAAAGCATGGAAGCAACGGCGGTGAGCGTGGGCAAGGCCGTGCTGAATGGAGCACTGGGCTATGCCAAGTCCAAGGCCACGGAGGAGATCGCCTTGCAGCTCGGCGTCGAGCGTGATGTGACCTTTATCACGGATGAACTGCAGATGATGCAGTCATTCCTGATGACGGCCGACGAGGAGCAAGGGCAACACAAGGTACTCATTACCTGGGTGCAGCAGGTCCGCAACCTGGCCTACAAGGTGGAGGACAACCTCATGGATTTCGGCCTCCACACGGAGAAGAAGCCGATCTGGGGATGCATCCCCCGTGAGCTATGTGATCGACGCCACATCGCCATGGAAGTGAGGGATCTAAGGGCAAAGGTTGAGGACGTCAGCAACAGAAACCTGCGGTACCGCCTCATCAAGGAAGGTTTGTCTGGCTGCAAGCCTGCTGCCGCTGCAGAAGAGCAGGCCAACCTTGCCTGCACGGCAATGTTTGGCATCAACGAAGCAAGGCTTGCCGCCATTGAGGAGGGAAAACCCAAGGTGGATCTCCATCAGCTGGTCACCTGCGGACAGGAGGATCTCGGCGTCATCGCTGTGTGGGGAACCGGAGGTGATCTTGGCAAAACAAACGAGATCAGGAAGGTCTATGAGAACAAACAAGTGTTTGACAAGTTTGGATGCCGTGCTTGGGTTAGGCTGATGCATCCTTTCGACCCGAAAGATTTCCTTCACAGCCTTGTGAGGCAGTTCTATGAAAATTCTCCAGAGGAAATCGGAAAGTTACAAGAAGGAGCAACTGTAGGGGGTAATGTCCTGATGAAGATGGAGAATATGGGACAAAGTGATTTGATTCGTGTGTTCAATGCTCAAGTTAGTCACAACCGATATCTGGTTGTGATTGATGACTTATCCACTATTGTCGAATGGGATTGCATCAATAGTTTCTTCCCAAGAAATAGGAGAGGTAACAGAATCATACTCTCAGCGCGCCAAGCAGAAATTGCGAGTTTGTGCCCGGACCTCCAAGTAACAGAGCTTAAGCAGCTGTCATCAGATCAAGCACTTTATCTGTTCCACCAGGAGGTAATACTTCATCAAGTGACTAGTATACACTCTCTCTTATCAATTCATGTTTTATGCAAAATGGTTGCTTGTATAGCTGCTCAGTGATCCTCATAAATTAGACATATCTTTATGTTAAGGTGCACTGCACGATGCACATCTGAATCCAAAGGTGCTTAGTAGAGGCTAAAAGATGGAGAAATTGCTTAAAGTGGGTCCTAATAAATGTTCGAGTAGTTGGGCAGATGCTAAGGTCAATAAGCTTAGTACCAAAACATTTATCACTGATATATCACACTTCATAGATCTGCTTTATCTGTAGGTTACGTCTGCATCAGATGTTGCAGAGACCGGTTCAGGCACGGGAAAAGTTATCGCCACTGAAAACAACCAAGCAAAGTCCACAAGTGAAATAGATGAGGAAAGTCAATGGCAAAAGAGTGCCGCTGGAGAAACAGTTAATGATTCTGCTCCGGTAAAGATGTTTGATCGCAGCATCACAAACACACTGATTGAGGAAGTGTTCTTTGGGCGGGAAGCAGAGCAAGATTATTTTACCAATTTAGTTGGTGGACCAGAACAAAATCAAGAAACTAAGGTGATCTCAGTGTGGGGAATGGGAGGTCTTGGGAAGACCACTCTCGTTCGAAACACGTACCGAAGCCAACAACTTGGTGGCTGGAAGCGTGCTTGGGTCACTGCACTGCGCCCGTTCAACCCAGAAGTGCTCATCAGAAGTTTAGCTTTGCAACTACCGAGTGATGTGCTAGAAGATCCGTATGGAGCAGGAAAACAAAAGGACATGGCATCAATGGGACTTCACGATCTAGTGAAAGAATTACATCGCGTTCTAAATAAAGAGTTCCTCATTGTTCTTGATGATATATCAACCACTGCAGAATGGGATTTGGTCAGAGGTTGCTTGAAAAATGCCGGAATGGTCATAGTCACCACAAGGGAGAAAACTGTTGCCAAACATTGTTCAAGAGAAGACACCAACATGTATCGTCTTGAAGGTCTGAAAGATGCGGCTGCACTTGATCTCTTCAAAAAGAAGGTACTTTCTTAAAAATCTGATGTCTTTTCTTTCCTTATGCACGAGTTTTCTTTTGGCGGTATTCTTTTGCATGAGTTTGCCATCCGACAATATTATTAAGATCTTTTTGAGATGTCTCAAACACATTCCTGATCATTCGTTTACCATTTGCATTGAGACATAAGATTGAGATTACTAGAATTACGCTCCATAACTCCATTTTACGTCGAGGTGGGTTCTGATATATCCTACAGTATTACTTAGTGGTTGGCTATCTGCTTATATTTACAATAAGCAAATACGCACGTGCTTTTGTTGTGGAAGAAAAAGGGTGAAATGTGAGAGGGCAACCATAGTCAATCAGTGTTATCTGCATTTAAAAGTATTGATAAAGAAGAGCATGCAATAGACAGTCTTCCAGTTCTTGTCTACAACAGCGTTGAAAAAAGCACGTAATAGCACAGTTTAACAAGCATAAATTGAGCTTATTAGGGGCAGGTCTTCTTTCAGAAGCCACAAACTGAAGCGAGGTTGAAAAATGCATTATTTCCCCTCAAACAGTTAATTCTTTAATCCAAACTTACAAATCTTTAAATGTATCTGTGGCAGGTGTTTAAGGACAAGAGAGGAAAGGTTGATTTGGTCCTTGATATGGAAGAACAGGCAAGACTTATCTTAAAGAAGTGTAATGGTCTTCCCCTTGCAATATCAACTATAGGTGGATTCCTAGCCACTAAGCCTAAAACTGCTATTGAATGGAGGAAGATGCATTACCGCATTAGTGCTGAGTTGGAGATAAATCCAGAGCTTAGGACTATAAAGACGGTACTTATGAGGAGCTATGATGGCTTACCCTACCACCTCAAGTCATGTTTCTTGTACATGTCCATATTCCCGGAAGACTGCATAATTAAGCGCAAACGTTTGGTGAGGCGATGGATCGCAGAGGGTTATTGCAAGGAGATGCAGGGCATGACAGCAGAAGAAGTGGGTGACAACTACTTTGATGAGCTTTTAGACAGGAGTATGATTCTGCCAGGAGAAGGTGTAAACCATCATAGTGGGAAAATTGATTCTTGTCAACTTCATGATATCATTCGTGAAATATGCATCTCGAAGGCTAAGGAGGAAAATTTTGCTTTCACACTTGAGGAAGGATGTTGTTTGAGTAGTACACAAGGTCCAATACGTCATCTTGCCATTAGTAGCAACTGGAGAAGAGATAAAGATGTGTTTGATAGTATGCTGGACTTGTCGCACGTGCGATCACTGACCGTGTATGGAGAGTGGAGACCGTATTTTATCTCTGAAAAGATGAGGTTCCTCCGAGTGCTCGACTTGGACGACACATTACGTCTCAGAAATCACCATCTTGACAAAATTGGGCAGCTCCGTCACCTCAGATACCTCTCTATACGAAATTGTGTCTATATTTGGTACCTGCCTAATTCTATTGGGAATTTGAGCCACCTACAAACACTGGATATCAAAGGCACGCGTATATTAGAACTGCCAACACCTATCACCAAGCTTCGCAAGCTACAGCACCTCCATACAACTGGTCGTTTTATTAGTACAGAAAAGGAGAATGACATGTTTTTTGAGAGTTACTGGATGCATAATGCACATCATGGTCCCTTGTTATTGTTCTGGCACCTTGGAGGAAATATATGTAGCTGGAGATATTTGCAATGCCAGGGAAGCATGTGTCTTGCACGGGCCAAGATTTTGCAGTCTCTTTTTGAATCATTTTGGAGTGCACAACGTTCAGAACTTGGTCTGAACATGCACGATATATTCAACCTGCACCAGTCTCTTTGGGCGTGTTTGCACAAAGATATGGTTGGTGTTAAAGCTCCAAAAGGGACTGGAAAATTGATGTCCCTGCAAACACTGGGTGTTGTCAATGTTTCAAGGGGGAAGGAAAAGGTCCTAAAGGAGCTCAGTGCCCTCACCCAGCTGCGTAAGCTAGGTGTGACTGGTATCAACAAGGGAAACAGGAAAAAGTTTTGGTCTGCCATTGCTGCTCACAACCAACTTTGTTATTTGACAGTGCTTGGCGATGATATAGATGGTTGTTTGGGTGGCGATTTGTTGCCACCAAAACACCTGGAGAGCCTCAAGTTGGTCGGCCGCCTAGACAGAGTACCGCATTGGATGCACCACCTACAGAGTCTATCAAAGTTGGATCTCAAGTACAGCAGTTTGGACGAAGCTGTTGACATACAAACCCTCGGGGATCTACCAAATCTCGCAGTTTTAAGACTGAGCACCTGGGCAACTGAAATGAATCAGCTGGATTTTTTAGGCTCATCTTTCCCGAGCCTCTTGGTGCTGGAGCTTTCTGGGTTAAGAGAGCTCAACTTGTTGACATTTGAAAAAGATGCAATGCCTAAGCTCGAGCTGCTACAAACTGACATATACCTGGGGATGATGGGGCTACAGTTTCTCAGGAACCTCAAGGAAATTCGTATGATTGGTCATGACATCAGTGAGATGAAGATACACTTACAGAACCAATACGCGGAGCATCAAAATCTCAAGAACGTTAGTTTGAAGCTGATGTAGCACCTGACCCTTCCTGTTGACACAAATCTGCTGGATTGGATTGGCAGCATGACTGACTCTGTCATCAGTCTGTGGAGCCTTGGCAAGCTGAAGTACCTGCCGGATCTTCATCTTAACATGTCGTGTACTGCTTCATTTCTGGGCTTGGAAGCTCTGGCTCATTTCATCAGAGGACATGGTACCCTGAAAACTATAGTACTGTCTCATGGTTCCTGGCGCCTCAAAAGCAATCATTTCCTGGGATGACTTGGAACCTCTCCGCCTTCTCCGGAGATTTGAATGCTTGCCGCACAGGTGCGTCATATTTTCCCAAATTCCTAAGTGGGTTAAAGAACTTGGTAACCCATGCATTTTGAAGATGCAGTGATGGAACTGCAGATGAATTGTGTTGATACCCTCAGATGGTTGCCTATCCTCACTGGTCGTCTGTCGCTGTATGTGCGATGGGCACCCGGTGAAAGGATCGTTTTTTACACGACGGACGAGTTCTCAGTTCTCAAGTACTTCAAGTTGAGGTACACGAGTGGTATAGCGTGGCTAAAATTTGAGGCGGGTGCAATGCCTAATATACTGAAGCTCAAGCTAGGTTTCAATACCATGCCCCAAATGGACCAATACTCAGTTGGAGACTTTGGAACCTTGTTGGCCCTTTTATTTATTTGGTTAATAAGATGGCCGTATGCATCACTCTGATGCAGAGACTGGGGAGCCCCCCCTTTCGAAAAAAAATGGACCAATACCAACTTATGCGAATCGACCGTATGCCAGGCCTTAAAGAGATATCTCTGTAAAATTTAGGGGTGTAGCTGCTCTTATAGAGTATGCCGTGAAGACCGTCATTTGTAATCGTCTGAGAAATCCTACAGTCCACGCATTTTGTGACTTCTACTTCCTATGGTGATGAAAGCACAAAACAGAGCCTTCCCACCAACTCGGCTCTCGAGTAGTGAATGGCCACTGCAATGCCAATGGAGACTCCAACTAGCCACGTCACCACAGCCTTCTCGCACTGCGAAAGTGTCTCGATGGAGGGTGTCGCAGCTGCCGGGGACGCGGATATGGAGACGCTCCACCACCTTCCCAAGTCGGAATGCGTCTGCGTCGATGTGGACGGCTGCGCCCACATTGGCTGCCACCTCGCCATCTCGTTCATGGTGCAGGTCATCTTTGCCGCATCCACCTTCCAGGTCGCCGATCTCATCAACCTCTTCCAGGTCTGCCTCTTCCTCTCCTTCTCTGTCGCCATAATTTCTTCATATCAGACGTTTATTATGCTTGCTGGGATGTGTATTGCTCAGACATTTCAATGCTACATTTGAGTCAAATGGGATATGTTGTGGAACACACACCTAATCAGAGAGGAGTCGAAGGTGAGAGAAGGGGAAGACACTGGAATTTCTGGTCGGGGCAACCTCATCCATTCATCCTCAGTACAGATATTTACAGAGTTTACACTATTGACATAAACATAATAATACTTCAAGCATACTAACTAAGCAATTATGTCTTATCAAAATAACATGGCCAAAAAAAGTTATCCCTACAAAATCATATAGTCTGGCTATCAGGGTTGTTCACTATGACTATGTTAATTGTGGCCTGATTATCACAATATACCTGAATAGGTGCACCACTGCACAACTGCAACTCCGTTAGCAATGTTTTTAGCCACATCAGTTCACACAACCCTGAAGCCATTGACCTAAACTCCGCTTCCGCTGTCGAGCGAGCTACCACACTCTGCTTCTTACTTCTCCAACTAACCAAATTTCCTCCGACAAACATGCAGTAGCCTGAAGTTGAACGCCTATCATCTAAGCATCCAGCCAAGTCTGCATCTGTGTACCCCTCGATTCTCAGATGTCCATGATTAGTGAACAGGATTCCCTTCCCAGGACAACTCTTTAAGTATCTTAGAATTCTATTCGCAGCATCTAAGTGGCTAGTTCTAGGGTCATGCATGTATCTGCTTACAATACTAACAGCATATGCTATATCTGGTCTCGTATGTGACAGATAGATTAACCGCCCAGCTAGCCTTTGGTATTGGTACCTATCAACGGGATCACCACCATCTGTAGAGATCCGATGATTCTGTTCTATTGGTGTGACTGCAGGTTTGCATCCTAACATCCCTGTCTCCTCAAGTAAATCAAGCACATATTTTCTTTGTGAGAGATAAATACCTTTTGGGCCATATGCAACTTCGATTCCCAAGAAGTAGTGGAGATATCCCATATCCTTGACTTCAAACGACTTTGCTAACATCTTCTTCAACTGAGATATCTCCACCTCATTGTTACCTGTAATCACAATGTCATCTACATAAACAAGAAGTATAGTAATGTAATTGCGCTGGCATTTAAAGAATAGGGTATGATCTGCATTGCTTTGCCGATAACCCATGGAACATATTTCCTTTCGAAACCTTCCGAACCATGCCCTAGGAGACTGTTTTAGTCCATACAGAGACTTTGTTAACCGACACACTTTACCCTCTGTTTCCCGGCTTCTAAACCCGGGAGGAATTTCCATATAAACCTCCTCTTGCAGATCTCCATGGAGAAAAGCATTTTTAACATCCATTTGGAACAATTTCCACTTCTGATTTGCAGCTATCGAGATTAAAGTCCTGACAGTACTCAATTTCGCCGCTGGAGCAAACGTTTCATCATAATCCACTCCGTAAGTTTGACTATACCCTTTTGCAAGTAGCCTAGCCTTATATCTTTCCACCTTACCATCTGGAGTTTGTTTAACTGTAAATACCCATTTACAACCCACAACTTTCTTATCTACAGGGAGAGAAGTAAGTACCCATGTTTGGTTCTTATCAAGTGCTGCCATTTCCTCTAACATTGCCGCCCTCCATTCTGGGTATTGCTTCGCTTCCTGCCAGTCACGTGGTATAGGTAAAGTTGAATGCAAGGAAGCTATAAATGACTTATACAAAGGCCCAATAGAACTGTATGTAACATAATTAGAGACATCATATGGGGCTAATTTAGAGGGCAATTTTCCAGCAATAGTGCGAGGCTGATTTCTAAGGGCAATGGGAACATTTAAGTCATCATAAGCAAGAGGAGGTATACCATCGCTTGTGGAGACCGGTAGTGGAGTATGAGATGAAGCTGATGGTTGTGAACTGGAATCATGCCCGTCGGATTGAACTTGAGCTTCTGAATCATCCTCCGCTGGACTAATTTTCTCCCCCTGCACATGTTCTTCCTCAGTTTGATGTCTCCGTGTATACACCCGCAGATTTTGTTCTTCATTCAGTCTTGCCCACCGCATAACTTCAGTTGATGTATTTTGTCTCTCCCCTTGCATAGTTCGCCCTGGTTCTCCTTCTATAAGATCCACATCTATATTATCATTTCTGTCTTCCAATGGTATTACTCCAACCACCATTTCTCTTGATGGTGTAGAATTGCTCTCTTCTCCTTCTTTTTCTCCCCCTGTCCCGTTGTCCAGATCTGAAACATCACTAGAAAACAGATCAGGAAAGACATCGGTTAAATCATCAGGTTCCCCATAAAATGGTACTTGTTCCCTGAAGATTACATCCATGCTCACAAACATTCGTTTTTCTGATGGACACCAACACTTATAGCCTTTCTGCTTCCCAGAATACCCCACAAACACACACTTCACAGCCCTTGGATCTAACTTTCCAACAGATGGCCTGTAATCTTTCACAAAACACACACACCCGAACACCTTTGGTGGAACCACATATGTAGTCCTACCAGTCAGACACGCTATTGGAGTTTTGTAACCAAGAACTCTAGATGGCATTATGTTCATCAAGTATGCAGCAGTCATTACTACCTCACTCCACAAAAAATTTGGAACATTCATGGCCATCATGATACACCGTGTAATCTCTAAGAGATGCCTATTTTTTCTCTCAGCCAAGCCATTCTGTTCAGAGGTACCAGGACAAGTAGTTTGATGAATAATTCCAAAGCTTGATAAATATTCGTCAAACTCCTTATTCACATATTCCGTGCCATTATCAGTACGGCGTACTTTCACGCATGCATTATATTGGGTCATGATTAAATTATGAAAATCCCTAAAACATTCAAATACATCACTCTTGTTTTTCAACACATAGACCCAAGTAGTCCTAGTGCAGCAGTCAATGAATGTGACAAAAGAGCGATATCCATTAAGAGATAATACTCCGCTAGGACCCCATACATCTGAGTGGATGGTCTGAAGCGGTACAGTACTCCTATTATCAGAAGATACATAAGTACTCCTAGTCTGTCTCCCATAGTGGCACGCATCACATACTAGATCCTCTTTGCTAATTTTATTATACAGGTTTGGATAAAGCTGACCCAAAATGACAAAAGACGTATGTCCTAGCCTGCGATGATGAAGAAGAAATTCCTCCAGTGGAGAGTGAGACAACACAGCAGCAACAGTAGGTGACATGTTATCATCTAAGTAGTACATGCCATCACGCATGCTCCTTGTCCCAAGCCTTCTTCCAGTCCCAAGTTCCTGAAATAAGCACCATGATGGGAAGAAGATAGCAACACAATTAATCTCGTTTGTAATGCAACTAATGGATGGCAGATTAATTGGGAACGAGGGAACATGCAGAACAGATGAAAGATGCATATTAGATCCACACTTGACTGTTCCTAACCCCAGAACAGTTTGAGAGGAGCCATCAGCCAATTTGACACTTTGCCTTTTTAAATCAGGAGCATAGTCAATAAAATTTCTATAAGAACCAGCCATATGTCTAGAAGCCCCAGAGTCAATTAACCATGGTATATAAGCAACTTCATAACTCATAGTGCAAGAATTTTTACCACCAAAGTTGGCAGATGCAGCAGAAGTGGATGCAATAGAAGCCTCGATAGATTGCTTATCCTCCAAACACATTCCCTTAAATTTGCTCCACCTCTCCCAGTCATCGACTGACATCTCCACTTTCATAGTTTGTGGGGCTTCTTCAATACCTGGTGAGATTTTTGCCCTGCCTGTAGGTCGCACACCACGCCCCCGGTTACCTCCATGTCCATCAAATACACGTCCACGACCCCTGCCACGCCACTCTTGTCCTCTACCCCGGCCTGCTCCAACTAATTCAGGACAAGAGACTCGCAAGTGTCCTGGCTGGCCACATTCAAAACATTTCTTCTCATATATACTTGCTCCTGATCTTTGAAAATTTGCCCCTTCTGTAGCAAGGAAGGTTGAGTGCCTCTGTACGACGCCTTGTGTAGACGATCCTGTAGCCTCCAGCTTCAACCGAGTTTCCTCACTAATAATTGCAGATATTGCTTGCTCCAGGTTAGGTAGTTTCCCACTACCATACAATGCAGCCCTTCTGTTTTCAAACTTAGAATTAAGTCCATTTAGAAAATCCCTAACACGCCTCCTCTCGGTCCATTTATTGTATTTTTCAATGCACTTGCCACACTCCATCTCAATTGGATCATAATAATCCAAATCGCTCCAAAGTCATTTCAGCTCAAAAACATAGTCAACCACTGTCTTCTCGCCTTGACTTAGGTCCTGCAACTCCTTCTGAATCTTGCAAGCAAGCATTTCATTTCCTATGTTTCAGCTCAGAAACATAGTCAACCACTGTCTTCTCGCCTTGACTCAGGTCCTGCAACTCCTTCTGAATCTTGCAAGCAAGCATTTCATTTCCTACTCCTGAGAATGTCCCTTTCAATAATCTCCAGATTTCAGAAGCTTCTTTAATCCTTTCAATTTGCTTAGAGATCTGAGGTGATACTGAGCTCAATAACGAGGCCCTCACAAGTACATTTGTCGCCTTCCACTTCTGGCCTTCTTTGGAACTCTCATCTACAGGCTTCTCCACCATGCCTAAAATATAACCTTCAAGCTTCCTAGAGACCAAAATGGTCTCTGTATGCTCTGCCCAACTCACATAACTCTCAGGCCCTTCTAATTTTACATGGGGCATTTGCAAAGGATGCACCTCTTCTTTTATCTCCACTTCTGATCTTGAGTTCCCTGCTTGCTTGTTAATTGCATCAAACAACACCCGATACTTCTCATCCATCGCCTGCAAAACAGCAGCAAGCTCCCCCGCTATGACTCCTGCTGGGGCATTTTCATTGCCTGCCATACCTTCAGTTCCTCCACACCCAGCACACACACCTCAGACTGAGTACCCAAATGCCTGACCTGTTCAGCTCCAGCAACGAAGGGAATGCTCAAATCGAGTCACCGCAGCGGCTGAACCTCGTTGCCTGTTGACGTTCGACGCGCCCTTGTTGACCAGCGCTGCACCTCAACTGCCGCCAGTCACACTCCTCCACCACAGCCGACCAACCCAGCCCCGATTCAGCTCTCCACCACCGCAAATTAGGCCCCCAAGCCACCCTGCTCCGATGCCATATTGTGGAACACACACCTAATCAGAGAGGAGTCGAAGGTGAGAGAAGGGGAAGACACTGGAATTTCTGGTCGGGGCAACCTCATCCATTCATCCTCAGTACAGATATTTACAGAGCTTCACTTTTACACATAAGACCTCTAGCTTTCCTATTATACAACAAGAGTACCAACATGGACCTCTGTTCCTAGTGTTTGCATGAGTGCCAGTGTGATTTTAAGTACTACAGCAAGTTCGTATACGTGGAGGTGAGTTGAAGGTATACGGCCAGTCGAGCTGTGTGATCATGTGTTCGATCCTTGGAAAAGCTAATATGTGAGCCTGATGGCTCTAGTCTGCTGAGTTCCTAGCAAATAATTTCAGCAACTGGGTTGATTAGTTCTAGAGGACTCAATATCCCCATATGCACCATGTTTTAAGATTTAAAAGATAGATATGAATTTTTCAGTGATAACCAGTGAATACAATGGACCCCTGCCATGTAATGTTGAAGTCAATTATGGACGACAACGGGTGTTAACTTAGCTCAAATACGAGTAGTGCTGAATTTCTCTTTACTTTTATGTATTTTACCTAACTATAATTGATCTTTTAGGTTGGATTTACCAATGGCGGGAAGATACTGGCCTTAGACCTTGAAATTTATAACAATGGCGGCAACTCACTAGATCTGTCCCTTGCAGTCTTGGAGCATGCTATGTTTGAGTCGGAAAATGTCTATGATATACCAAATATAAGAGTCAGTGGGAAAGTATGCTTTACAAATTTCCCAAGCAATACTGCCTTTAGAGGTTTTGGTGGTCCACAAGGTATGTTGATCGCAGAGAATTGGATTCATCACATGGCTATGGAACTCAAGCGGACTCCAGAGGAGATAAAAGTAAGCATGGCTATCTTCATGGGTGGTGCTATCCTTGTCACCTAATTTTTCTTGGTAATTGATGTACTGTTTTCAGGAACTTAATTTCCACAGTGATGGAGCTGTGCTTTATTATGGCCAGTTGGTGCAGAACTGTACAATACATTCGGTTTGGGATGAACTAAAGGCATCTTCTAATTTTGTGGAGGCTCGCGAAGCTGTAAATGTCTTTAACAGCAATAATCGTTGGAGGAAGCGAGGAATTGCTATGGTTCCCACAAAATTTGGCATATCATTCACTACAAAATTTATGAACCAGGTGAATAGCTCCCCCTCACAAACTCCATAAGAAACCTCTACTACATTTGTGTAATCTCTATATAAACTCATTTTTTTATTGGGTTAGTATCTTTTGTATGACCCCGCAAAAAAAGTATCTTTTCTATGAACAGTTTTACTTCTTTGTACTTACTATATGATGAACTGAGCCGCAACAAAATTATGGCAAACTTATGAATTTGGCATTGCTACTTGGTAGGTCCTTGTTGGGACAACAGACATCCCCTGTCTGGGGGTGGGGTCGTTGTCATCAGATTTGTACCCCAGAACACATAATTATACTATCTTGCCAGCAGTGTACCATGTCGCTGGTGCTTGTAGCAGATGAAGAATTTGCAGTATTATATACCTTGATCGGTGTGGATCATGCATTTGGATGAAGTTCCTCTAAAATTTACTGTATCTTGTGCCATTTCTGGCAAGTGTATACTCCAGTACAATGATGATATTCTGAATCATTGTTTAAATTATAGATGTTCTATTGTAAAATATTAAACAAGTAAATACCTTAGCTATGGCTTACATTATGTTTGGTTACGTCGTTATTCAATCTGACACAAGTTTATATGGGTAAACAATTGCAGGCTGGTGCTCTTGTGCAAGTTTACACTGATGGTACTGTCCTGATAACGCATGGTGGGGTTGAGATGGGGCAGAGTTTACACACAAAGATAGCCCAAGTTGCTGCCTCGTCACTAGATATCCCTCTAAGCTGTGTATTTATCTCAGAGACAAGTACAGACAAGGTGAGGTTTAGAACCCATTGCTGGTAGGGAATATCCCTCTATACACAAGACATATCTACTTCGTCTTCATTTGTATATCGTACTTTTTCTGTTACTATCGATGGGGTGATCACACATTTCATATGCTTAGGTTCCAAATGCTTCACCAACAGCAGCTTCCGCCAGTTCTGATTTGTATGGTGCTGCAGTTTTGGATGCTTGTCAGCAAATAATGGCTCGGATGGAACCCATTGCTAGTAGGGGCAACTACAAGTCTTTTGCTGAGGTAATGTTATCAACGTGTCAATATCCTTAGTCTCTCACGTTTATCCTCAAGCACAGCTTAGAGGGATCTGTACTTGATCCCCAAGCACCCTGGGGAAAACCCTCAGTCCCTCACCTTGATGCCCAAGCACCCTCAGGGAAACCCTCAGTCCCTCACCTTATCCCCAAGCACCAACTACCGTTGATATCTGAATCAGAGACCCAAATATAAGTTCTCTCACCACATAGGTATGATTGGTCCTTGGTAGAGAAAGCTTTGTGCTTCCCTAGCTTACGGCATCTGCATTTTGTAATTAACATGTACTGCCATGCAGTTGCTACCTCCAGGATTGCATTATGCAACCCTTTTATGTGCTGTAGGTACTAGGTACTGAATTTCTCCTTCATCCGGAGAAGTGGCAGTGATGTCATCTTTGCCCTCTCTCATTTCACAGCGCACCACTAGGGCTTACAATTCGAGGTCACCCCCTTTGGGACCATGCTTGGTTAAAAACCCGACAGAGTGTGCCATCGAAATAATAATGTTGACTTATATGAAAAATATGGTGTTAGACAAAGGCTTCAGTTCAGCTTTACAAGTTTTCAAAATTAAATTAATTAAAAATATATATTATTCCAACAGTTCAATTAATTTTGGTGTGGCCTTCTGTTTTTTCCAGTTAGCTGAAGCATGCTACATGGAACGAGTAGATCTTTCTGCTCATGGGTTTTATATCACCCCCGATATTGGGTTTGACTGGGTTGCTGGCAAGGGAACTCCATTTAACTATTTCACCTATGGAGCTGCATTTGCAGAAGTTGAGATTGACACCTTAACTGGGGATTTCCACACAAGGACAGCTGATATTGTCATGGATCTAGGCTATTCAATTAATCCAGCAATTGATATTGGCCAGGTATGTTTACATGGTACGATAGAGTAGGATTCTGGAGCAGCAATGTCCTTCTCCCATATATTTCCTTTTGGATTCTTCTGTTAACTTCGATGGCTTATTCCAGATTGAAGGAGCTTTCATCCAAGGTTTGGGTTGGGCTGCCATGGAAGAGCTAAAATGGGGGGATGACAACCACAAGTGGATCCGACCTGGACACCTTTTCACTCATGGACCCGGCTCTTACAAAATACCCTCTGTAAATGATATACCTCTCAATTTCAAGGATTCACTGTTGAAGGTAAGTTCTCATTTTTGCATCAGTTGGATTTCAAATATTACAATAGAAAAAGGGCCTTGCTTCGGTAGACCCCCCCCCCCCCCCACAAATA
>NW_024115150.1:0-10157 GCF_003073215.2 Triticum urartu | reverse complement strand
GGATTGATAAACCTTAGGTCATCCACTTGAGGGAAATTTGCTACTGTCCTACAAACCTCTGCACTTGGAGGCCCAACAACGTCTACAAGAAGAAGGTTGTGTAGTAGACATCATCGCCCCTGGATCTTGGGCCGTCAATGGGCTTGTATAAGCCGCCAGCTTCATTGATAAGTCGCAGTGGTATGACCCGGCCCCTCCTGGGCGGTTCATTCCCAATAGTTATATCCCCAACAAATAGGCTTCACAAAGAGAAGTGTGAAGCATAAACATTTGACAAACAAGCATACTATTAAAGTTCAGGTCCTTTTTAGGGTAGATAGGATGATTGTCAAGAAATCCTGGGACAAAATACATAGTAAGACCATTTTGGAATTTTATCTTGCGTCCCACAAGATGTTTTAGGTCCCCAGCATAAGCATCAGAAGCCTTTGATTTTCGGTTGGAGACCTTTCCCTGCAAAAGAGAGTTAATTTTTCTTAACCACCCACATTTTCAGGAATGGCTTAGAAGCAATGAGTCTAAGTGCAGCATTTGAGAATTTAGGTTTTGGAGCCCTAGAAAATAGCCTTGCAGGAGGTGAATAATACTCATAAGAATAAGCAGAAAAGTTCTTGGTCTTATGAACATAGCAGTTTGATGAAACACACTCATATTCATAAGTCTGAGTATGGTTTCCCTGCAAAACATTGGCGTTAGGGTGACCCTGGTGGGTCCTCTGTCTGTATGAAGCCTTTGGACCATATGAAGCCTTTGGCCTGGGGTTTGTCATCTTCCCAGGTGGTGTCATGATGACATTCACATGAAGCTTCTCAAGACAGCTTTTGGGGACCCAGATCTTCTTCAGGGGTGGTCCATTCCTGTAGTTAGTACCAATATACCTAGCAAACACTTCACCATTCTGATTCTTGAACAGCTTATAGTTTGCATCAAAGGATTCATCAATGATAATAGGGTTAGCACAAGTGAAGCCAGATAAGGTGGATGGGTCCACTGAAGGTCCCTTTGCAGCAACCCATGTGGTTTTGGGGTACTGCTCTGGCTTCCAGTATGAACCATCAACATTCATTTTCCTCTCGAACCCAACACCCTCTTTCCTAGGGTTTCGGTTCAGAATCTGTTTCTTGAGGACATCGCATAGTGTCTAATGCCCTTTGAGGCTTTTGTACATCCCTATTTCAAGCAATGTATTCAACTAGCATTCTCTCAGCAATAGTAGTGGTATCCTCAGATGAGGGGTTAGTTACCACATCAACAGTTGAAGATATTGCAACAGTAGCAGTAGTAGAACATTCAGCAACAAATACAATATTATCATGCTCAAGACATTTTAGACATGGTGGCTCAAAGTCTTCCTGAGCGGAACTGATCTGTTGAGCGCGAAGTGAATCATTCTCCTTTTGAAGATCTTCATGAGACGCTCTCAGGTTCTCAAGTTCTTGCTTCCTTTGAAGATAATCATGGGAAAGCTTCTCATGGGTAGCTAAGAGAATTTAATGACGACTTTCAAGTTCCTCGCACTTAACGTGAAGATTTTTAATGTCTTCAATTAAGGACCGATTTTGATTCATTTCCGCATCCAACAAGTCATCGCTTTTGTCTGGCAACTTTTGAATATGTTCCATAGAAGTTTGTTGTTCAGTTAAAATTTTAGCAAGTGTTTTGTAGCTAGGTTTGGATTCACATTCAGAGTCATCTTCACTGGATGTTTGAAAGTAAGCATCGCGTGAGTTTACCTTGGCACCACGTGCCATGAAGAAGTAGGTCGGAGCAGAGTCGTCCTCATCATCGGCATTAGCTTTGGCGACGAGGCCATTGTCTTTGTTGTTATAAATGGACTTGGCGACATAGACTGAAACTAGAGCCAGGCTTACCATGCCTGAATCAGACTCCTCTTCAAACTCCACCTCCGCCTCCTCAGAAGTAGACTCCTCCTCTGAATCCATCTCCTTGCCAACAAACGCACGAGCCTTGCTGGATGAGCACTTCTTGTGTGATGAAGACTTTCATGAAGACTTTGAAGAAGACTTTGAGGATTTATTCTTCTTCTTGTCGTCAGAATCATATTCCTTGCTCTTCTTCTTCTGCTTCTTCTTCTTAGATTCATTGTCCCATTGAGGACACTCGGAGATGTAGTGACCAGGTTTCTTGCGTTTGTGGCATGTTCTCTTCTTGTGGTCACGAGTGGAAGCTTCATCATTTCTTGAGCTGGATCTTGAAGACTTTCTGAAGCGATTCTTCTTGGAGAACTTCTGGAACTTCTTCACGAGCATAGCTAGCTCCTTTCCAATGTCTTCAGGATCCCCAGAACTACAGTCAGATTCTTCTTCAGATGAGGAGACAACTTTTGCCTTCAAAGCACAGATTCGGCCATAGTTGGGACCATAGATGTCTCTCTTATTAGATAACTGGAACTCATGTGTGTTGAGCCTCTCAAGTATGTCAGACAGATCGAGATCTTTGAAGACATGACATTCTTGTATCATCAGGGCCAGGGTGTCGAATGAGCTGTCAAGTGATCTCAGGAGTTTCTTGACGATTTCGTGCTTGGTGATCTCAGTGGCGCCAAGTGCGCGAAGCTCATTTGTGATACCAGTGAGGCGATCAAATGTGAGCTGGACATTCTCATTGTCGTTTCTCTTGAAGCGGTTGAAGAGGCTGCGAAGAACATCAATCCTTGAATCTCTCTGAGTTGAGATGCCTTCGTTGACCTTGGAGAGCTAGTCCCAGACTAGCTTCGTAGTTTCCAGTGCACTCACACGGCCATACTGTCCTTTGGTGAGATGACCACAGATGATGTTCTTGGCAGTCGAATCTAGTTGAATGAACCTCTTGACATCATCAGTGGTGACACCTTCACCGACCTTGGGAACGCCATTCTTGACGACATACCAGAGGTCGACATCAATGGCTTCAAGATGCATGCGCGTCTTATTCTTCCAGTGAGGGTAATCAGTGCCATCGAAGACCGAGCACGCGGCGAAGACCTTGATTATCCCTGTAGTCGACATAGGTAAAACTCCAGGTGGTTAAACCAAATCACACAGAACAAGGGAGCACCTTGCTCGGATATCAATTGAAAGTGCTAGTTATCGACTAGGGGGGAGTGAATAGGCGATTTTTATGAAAGTCTTCTAAACATGAGGTCTTTGAAGACGTTAGTAGAAATGAACCTATTGATATGCAGCGAAAGATAGACTACACTAGACAAGTCATAGTCAAGTAAGAAATGTAGTGAAAGCGCGAAGACTATCAACAGCTAGGTAGTATGGATCAGGATGTAAGACAGTGTGAAGCCAAACGGTAAATAGTCTTCACTCATGAAGTCAAACAGATCAGACAAGCAAACAATGACTTCACGAAGACAAATTGTAAAGTAAAGGAAAGTGGAGGATAGATCCAGTTGCTTGGTGAAGATAAGGATTTGGTAGACCAGTTCCAGTTGCTGCGACAATTGTACGTCTGGTTAGGGAGGCTGAGGTTTAACTCAGAAGACAGTGTCTTCACCTTATTCCCCTTGAGCTAAGGACACACAGTCCTCGCCCAATCACTCTGGTAAGTCTTCAAGGTAGACTTCTAAACCTTCACAGACTTCGTTCATCGGTGATCCATAATGTTTCTTGGATGCTCAGAACGCGACACCTAACCGCCTGGAGGATTCACAGTCCTCAAGTGTAACAAGTCTTCAGGTCACGCAGACAGAAAGACTTCAGTGATGCCTAACACTCTTTGGCTCTGGGTGTTTTGGGCTTTGTCCTCACAAGGATCTCTCTTTCAAATGCTTCGGGGGTGGGTTGCTCTCAAACAACAAAAGTCATGCACTAACTCTGAGTACCCACCAATTTATGGTGTAGGGGGTGGGCTATTTATAGCTAGGAGGCAACCCGACATGATATGTCTGAAATGACCCTAGGTCACTAAGGAGATTTCAAACACACGCGGCAGCTTTACTTGGGCTACAAGCAAAGCTGACTCATCCAGCTCTGGATAAGATTTGCTCTCATTGTCTTTGCTCGAAGACATAGGATTTTGGTTGAGCATCACATCAGTCACTCTCACTTTGTTCACTTGGACCCCACTTAACAGTACGATGGTTCCTATGACTCAACAAAGAAGAAAAGGAAACTACGAAACAACTATGTCTTCGTACTCCATAGTCTTCAAGTGAATGTCTTCACATGTCATAATCTTCATCTTGAAGACACACCATTGTCTTCAATGTCTTCACACATTTTTAGGGGTCATCTCTGGTAGGTAAACTGAATCAATAAGGGACTGCTACTTGTATTATCCTGCAATTCTCACAAACACATTAGTCCCTCAACCAGGTTTGTCGTCAATACTCCAAAACCAACTAAGGGTGGCACTAGATGCACTTACAGCTCCTCCTTCCTTACCCTCTCTCCATGTAGGTATTCGTGCCCCCTATCTCCTTGTCGTCATGAATTGCTCCTTGCGGGGCGCTGATGTTAGTTGTCGTTGTTGTTTCAGCTGAGCGAAGTGGGTGTGGTGTGCGTCGCGTTGCGTGCACTGCGTATCGTGTTCGACTGGGTGCCCATGGGCGAGGTGTGGCGCGGTACGTTCAGGTGTGCTTAGCCTGGTGCGACCTGATGCGATGCAAATAGATGAGGACAAAAACCATGGGTGCTAAACTAAATCACCTACATGCAGTTAGCGCAAAAAACAAGAGAAAAATTTAAGGGCGCTGCTACAAATCAGTCGGTTGATCTTACAAAAAGATCAACCGCGTGACTAGTCGTGCGATGTAGTGCGCGTGGCCGTTCGATCTCGCGGCAGCCCAGCGTGCTATGTCTTCCTCCTCTGGCTGGCAGTGCATGTATTCCTCCTTACTCGTCAAAGCAGCAGCCCTAATATCGGCGCCCGCCGCCGGAGTATCGATTCTCGGTCACAGTGATGCCCCATTGAAGCACCTCCGCGGTCCAGTGATGCTCCATTGAAGCACCTCCGCGCTTCGGCGATGCTCCATTGAAACACCGATGGCTTGATGATGTTTTGTTGCAACACCGGTGGCCCACGGTGATGCTCCACTGAAGCACCAACAGCTCAGATGATGCTTCGTCGCAACACCGATTTCCCGGCAACGCTCCATTGAAGCACCGACGTTGTAGCACCGTCACCGGCGAGCATCGACATGGATGTTGCGTTGCAGCACCGTTGCCGGTGAGCAGCGCCATGGAAGCTGCGTTGCAGTACCGTCGCCGCCGAGCAACACCATGGATTCCCCCTTGCAGTATAGTCGTCAATTCTCCCCCAATCTCAGCCATGGATGCTGCATTGCGATGTAGTGTCTCCGCAGCGCCGGCGGTGGTCGATCCCATGAAGAAGAGGAAGGCCAGGCACGGTTCTGGTTGCGCGGTAGTTGCCGGCGGCCGCGCCGCATCTCGTACAGAGAAGAGAGAAACATGATGAGCTCGATTTGGAAGAAGAGGATAGGAGAGACGTCGCGGGACCACGAGGCGGCGTGGCGTGCGAGCGACCCGACTGGTTTTCCAGAGAAATCAGTCGGTTGAATCTAAACGTTTTCCAAATTTTAGTGGGGTATTTTTGACATGAAATTAATTAAATTGGGTAAAAGTATGGAAAAAAAACTGCCAAATGAGATAAATACCGTGTGAAACTAGGGTTAAAAAAGTGGAATTAGGTGAAAAACGAAATATGTGCGGGGGGGAACGGCCGTGGCGCCGTATGCCGATTCCAAAAAGAGAGAATGAAATCACTCCATCCCGGGTTTTGACGGCTTTATTAACCTCCTCCTCCTCCTCTGCTTCCCCGCCGAAACCAAAAAACCCTCGTTCCCCACTCTCCTCTGGATTGCCCTCCTCCTCCCTCGGCGGTTTGTTCATCGCCTCCGCTGAAAAATCAAACCCAAAACCAAGAAAGGGGGCGAAAATGGCCGAGGCGAACTCGTACGAGGAGCAGCGCAGGAGGCAGGTGGAGGAGAACAAGCGGAAGCTGGAGGAGCTGCGCCTGCACCACCTCCCCGCCGCCGTCCGGGGGGCCGCCGTCAAGCCCAGGCTGGCCCGTCAGATCCGCGCCACCCTCCTCGCCGTTCCTCTGCTCCTGTATGTCTTCCTGTTTTGAGCAGTCTCGTTTGGCTGGTGTCGCAGAAGAGGAAGGCCCCGAAGCCGCGGGACGCCCCCGCTGACGCCCCCCCCCCCCGCCCGCCCGCGGGGCCGCCGTCAAGCCCAGGCTGGCCCGTCAGATCCGCGCCACCCTCCTCGCCGTTCCTCTGCTCCTGTATGTCTTCCTGTTTTGAGCAGTCTCGTTTGGCTGGTGTCGCAGAAGAGGAAGGCCCCGAAGCCGCGGGACGCCCCCGCTGACGCCCCCCCCCCCCGCCCGCCCGCGGGGCCGCCGTCAAGCCCAGGCTGGCCCGTCAGATCCGCGCCACCCTCCTCGCCGTTCCTCTGCTCCTGTATGTCTTCCTGTTTTGAGCAGTCTCGTTTGGCTGGTGTCGCAGAAGAGGAAGGCCCCGAAGCCGCGGGACGCCCCCGCTGACGCCCCCCCCCCCCGCCCGCCCGCGGGGCCGCCGTCAAGCCCAGGCTGGCCCGTCAGATCCGCGCCACCCTCCTCGCCGTTCCTCTGCTCCTGTATGTCTTCCTGTTTTGAGCAGTCTCGTTTGGCTGGTGTCGCAGAAGAGGAAGGCCCCGAAGCCGCGGGACGCCCCCGCTGACGCCCCCCCCCCCCGCCCGCCCGCGGGGCCGCCGTCAAGCCCAGGCTGGCCCGTCAGATCCGCGCCACCCTCCTCGCCGTTCCTCTGCTCCTGTATGTCTTCCTGTTTTGAGCAGTCTCGTTTGGCTGGTGTCGCAGAAGAGGAAGGCCCCGAAGCCGCGGGGCGCCGCCGATGACGCCCCGCCCCGGCGGTCCGGGCGGATCGCCACCCTCCCCGAGCAGCCCGACTACCGCGACAATGTACGTGCTCCGCAACTAAGGGGCCCGTAGCCGAATTAGTTCAAAATAAGATCTAATACTCCCGCCGTTTCTTTTTAACCCTAAGTCAAGTCAAAATTATGGAGTTTGACTAGTAATAAGTATATAGTAAAAGAAATCAACAGTCACAATACCAAATCGATATCATTAGATCCATCAGGAAATACATTTTCATTTTGTATTTTATTTAGTAGTATAGTAGATGTTGATGTTTTTTTAGTATTAAATTTGGTCATATACTTTGTAAAATTTGATTTGACTTAACACAAAACTAATATGTGAAGTAAAAAGGAAAGGATGGGGTATGTTGTAACTGATGAAGACCTGGAATAAACCCGCAAATCTCACTAAATTTCCACTTAAGGCACTCCACCACTCAAGAGGTGGTTCTCCCAAGGATCCCATTTTGTTTTCCTAACGAATATAAGAATTATTCTCATGTAAAGCTGGGCACCGGGAAACCACGGCAGCAGAAGGAAGTAAAGCCTGATCATGCGTACGCCATCGCCAAGGCCGAAGAGCTACAGGATGAGCTAGGCTCCGACTACCCGACCTTTGTCAAACCCATGCCACAGTCTCTTACCTCGCTGGTAAAGCAGAAACTACCACTAATCTACTGTACTGAGAGAGGATTGATTGTTAGATATTGATATGGTGGCGTATCTGGCAGCATATCCCGGCACAGTTCAGCATGGAGCATCTCCCGGACAATGGCATGAGAATGGTTTTGGTGGATGAGGAGGAGGAGGAGTTTAAGGTGAGCTATCGTCCACACAGTAGCAGTCTTGTCGCCGGGTGGAGCGAGTTTGCCATCGACAATGAGCTAGTTGAAGGTGATTGCTTGGTGTTCCAGCTGATCAAGAGGGCATTGTTCAAGGTGAGATTCTTAGCTGGTCTTCTATGGTATTGAATTTCTGTGGTTGTTTGAGATGCCGCGTCATGATTCTTAAGAAGTTCTGAAATGTGAAATCTGCTTGGGGGTTTATGGTATTTTTCTTTATTTCCCAAGCACGTATCTAGATGCGCATCATTTTCATAAGATGAAGGCACCGAAAAGGCGCAAGTCCTTTTCGAGAAAACGCAAAGCTTGTGTATCATGTATTGAAAAGATAGAAAAAAAATTACAAACCCAAAGATGAGGTCAGATACAATACAACACATTACACAGAGCAACACAGCATGCAAGGCTCAGTGGACATCCCAAGCCCCAGGTAAACACACCCTGAGCCCTGCAGCACCTGCACACACCCAAAGCTTCGCCTCCTTGATCTGACTCAGTCTAACTGACAAAAAAAAATGGCAACCTACAAAACAAAACAAGAACTCGAAAAAGAAAGAGCAAAAAACTGTAGGGATACTCTACACTGTCTAGATCAAACATGAAGGGGGTGGGCCTGTAGAGGCAGCTCTCACAGGTGTTCGTGCTGCGAAGCATCCAGAGTTTGGCCTTGATGTTGGGGACTGCTATTGGTAGTACTTTTCATGTTATGGTTGCATATAATTGCAATTTAGATGGTGAAACATGTCATTGATGGATAATTGTGATGATCCTTGGTGCAACTGACACGGGCAAATCCTTCTAGTAATGATGTGAAGTCTCTAAAATATCACATGGGGAAAACTGGTCCACCCATATCTACTTACACAAATAATTGTAACTAGGAAACTATGTCTCGTTATTCACAACACAAAGTATGAGAACGGAGCTGTTTCAAATGCTTGGTTGTACATGAAATTTGCAAGGAATATGATTTCTTCAACATCCATGTTAAAAGTCCTCCATCCCAAGCAGATATAGGAAAGGGTTCTAAGTTCTAAATATCAGGTTTTGCCTCTTGAGCCTGCCTTCCATTGACCTTCCATTACCTGGAGGATCCTTTTTTGTAAGGCATTACTGTGGTAAAAGTCTATCTATGCTGCTAACTATGCAACCTCTGTTATGTATTTTTCTTTTGCAGGTCTACATATTCAGGGCAAGTTCGTACTATGAAAATGAGCATTAATGGAGCAGCCGGCAGGTACAGGGTTCTTATCAATGGTCTCCATTGGTTGAAGTCCCGAATTCGATGTTTAACAAAAACGAGTCCCTTTATTTTTTTCTGTGTAATGTATGGGCCAAGTTCACTTAACAGTAAACTTATAAAACTGCTTATGAGTTATTACCAAACTGAACTGTGATGAAGGAAACACAGTTCAGTTTGGTAATAACTGAGCAGTATCGTAGATTCGTGGAGATGGAAAATAACTGCACTTTCTCTCATTTCCCCTTTGGTTTCGGATTGCTGATCAGCCCAATTTCAAGCTTATTTTGTTACTTTCTGCTTCTTTTTTTGCTGAAATACGTTCTGCTAACTTTGTGAAATCGGAGCATCGCATTTCATTCAGAGAAAGTTAACCTCTTTAGGAGAATATGCTTCTTTGCGGCCAAAAGTCTGTTGACATTTATAGGAATATACTGAATCGCGGCACTGATAGATTTGTGTGTAGCAACACATTTTATTGGATTAGATGCTCCATGCAGGATTCTGCTGGGCCCTTCCTGAGACATCAGTACTTAAACTTTGCACTCATTTTTTCTGGATAAATTTGTAGTCTGGCACTCATATTCCTTGTATGTTTAGTTCACTTTTGCACACATGTAGACGTTAATTTGTTTCCCTTGTATCAACCTAAAAGGCTGATGTTGGAAAAACTAGTGCACTACTAGCTTCCCATATCATCTAAGCTGTGTTCTGTTGTTTAAAACAAAGATTTTATTGATCTCTTGACCTCTTCATGAGTGAATGCACGCAACAAATTGTTTGAGTGTGACCTTGATGTCCGCGGTCAAACCGTTTCAGCTTACTATATTTATTACATGCCCTGTTGCTTATCTGTTGATATTGGCTCTTTTAGTGATTCAGATCTACCCTCAACTGAAACCCCAACAAGTTTGCAAATGGCTAATGTTGTGAATTCTAACTCTGCAGGCTCCTGGTTGCTTCATGTCAACTTGTGTTGAACTAGCACAGTTCAGAAATCTGCACTATCTCAGCGGTTAGTTATGTATGTATGGCTACTGTCAGGCATTATTAGAATCTCTCGTGTGATTGCAAGTCGTATGGTAACTGTCGGCATCTTGTAAAGTTTGTTGATTCGTTATGTGGACGAACAATTTAAATGGTGTTGTCGTTTTGTCAATTTGCCCCCCCCCCCCCCCCCCCCCCCCCCCC
>NW_024115149.1:0-14341 GCF_003073215.2 Triticum urartu | reverse complement strand
GAAAAGCTACAGCAAATGAACTACACGATCTTTGAGCTAAGCTTAGGATTGGGTCTTGTCCATCACATCATTCTCCTAATGATGTGATCCCGTTATTAATGACATCTAATGTCCATAGTCAGGAAACCATGACTATCTTTTGATCAATGAGCTAGTCAACTACAGGCTCACTAGGGACGTGTTGTGGTCTATGTATTCACACATGTATTACGATTTCCGGATAACACAATTATAGCATGAACAATAGACAATTATCATGAACAAAGAAATATAATAATAACCATTTTATTATTGCCTCTAGGGCATATTTCCAACATCTATCCCTCTAGGGGCATGCGTAGTAGTACTTTGCTTCAAGGGCTAATAAACTTTTGCAATAAGTATATGAGTTCTTTATGACTAGTGTGAATCCATGGATCATACGCACTCTTACCTTTCTGCAATTTGCTAGCCTCTACGGTACCGTGCATTGCCCTTTCTCACCTTGAGAGTTGGTGCAAACTTCGCCGGTGCATCCAAACCCCGTGATACGATACGCTCTATCACACATAAGCCTCCTTATATCTTCCTCAAAACAGCCACCATACCTACCTATTATGGCATTTCCATAGCCATTCCGAGATATATTTCCATGCAACTTTCCACTGTTCCTTTTCATTATGACATGCTCCATCATTGTCATATTGCCTTGCATGATCATGTAGTTGACATCGTATTTGTGGCAAAGCCACTTTAATAATTCTTTCATACATGTCGCTCTTGATTCATCGCATATCCCGGTACACCACTGGAGGCATTCACATAGAGTCATATTTTTGTTCTAGTATCGAGTTGTAACATTGAGTTATGAGTAAATAGAAGTGTGATGATCATCATTATTAGAGCATTGCCCCATGTGAGGTGAAAAAAAGAGAGGCCAAATAAGCCCAAATAAAAAAGAGGCCAAAGATGTCCAAACCAAAAAAATGAGAGAAAAAGATAGAAGGGACAATGTTACTATCCTTTTTACACACTTGTGCTTCAAAATAGCACCATGGTCTTCATGATAGAGAGTTTCTTATTTTGTCACTTTCATATACTAGCGGGAATTTTTCATTATAGAACTTGGTTTGTATATTCCAATGATGGGCTTCCTCAAAATGCCCTAGGTCTTCGTGAGCAAGCAAGTTGGATGCACACCCACTTAGTTTCCTTTTTTATGAGCTTTCTTACACTTATAGCTCTAGTGCATCCTTTGCATGGCAATCCCTACTCCTCCCATTGACATTAATTGATGGGCATCTCCATAGCCCGTTGATTAGCCGCGTCAAAGTTACACTTTCTCCTTTTTTGTCTTCTCACATAACCCCCACCATCATATACTATTCCACCTATAGTGCTATATCCATGGCTTGCTCTCATGTATTGCGTAAGGGTTGAAAAGGCAGAAGCACGTTAAAAAGTATGAACCCATTGCTCGGCTTTTCATCAGGGTTATGCATGAGGGGAGCATCTTGTGTGACGAAAATGAAGCATGGCCAAACTATATGATTTTGTAGGGATAAGCTTTCTTTGGCTATGTTATTTTGATAAGACATAATTGCTTGGTTAGCATGCTTGAAGTATTACTATTTTTATGTCAATATTAAACTTTTATCTTGAATCTCTTGGATCTGAACATTCATGCCACAATAAAGAGAATTACATTGAAAATTATGTTAGGAAGCATTCCACATCAAAAATTCTGTTTTTATCATTTACCTACTCGAGGACGAGCAGGAATTAAGCTTGGGGATGCTTGATACGTCTCCAACGTATCTATAATTTTTGATTGTTCCATGCTATTATATTATCTGTTTTGGATGTTTAATGGGCTTTATTATACCTTTTTATATTATTTTGGGACTAACCTATTAACCGAAAGCCCAGTGCAAATTGCTGTTTTTTTGCCTATTTCAGTGTTTCGCAGAAAAGGAATATCAAACGGAATCCAAACAGAATGAAACCTTCGCGGGGATCATTTTTGGAACAAACGTGATCCAGCAGACTTGGAGTGGACGTCAAGAAAGCAGCGAGGAAGCCACGAAGCGGGAGGGCGCGCCCCAGGGGGGTGGGCGCCCCCCACCCTTGTGGGCCCCTCACAGCTCCGCCGACCTACTTCTTTCGCCTATATATACTCTTATAGCCTAAAACCTTCGGGGAGAGCCACGAAACACCTTTTCCACCGCCGCAACCTTCTGTACCCGTGAGATCCCATCTTGGGGCCTTTTCCGGCGATCTGACGGAGGGGGATTCGATCATGGAGGGCTTCTACATCAACACCATAGCCTCTCCGATGATGTGTGAATAGTTTACCACAGACCTTTGGGTCCATAGTTATTAGCTAGATGGCTTCTTCTCTCTCTTTGGATCTCAATACAAAGTTCTCCTCGATCTTCTTGGAGATCTACTCGATGTAACTCTTTTTGCGGTGTGTTTGCCGAGATCCGATGAATTGTGGGTTTATGAACTTGATTATCGATGAATATTATTTTATTCTTCTCTGAATTCTTATATGCATAATTTGATATCTTTGCAAGTCTCTTTGAATTATCGGTTTAGTTTGGCCTACTAGATTGATCTTTCTTGCAATGGGAGAAGTGCTTAGCTTTGGGTTCAATCTTGCGGTGCTCAATCCCAGTGACAGAAAGGGAAACGACACGTATTGTATTGTTGCCATCGAGGATAAAAAGATGGGGTTTATATCATATTGCTTGAGTTTATCCCTCTACATCATGTCATCTTGCCTAATGTGTTACTCTATTCTTATGAACGTAATACTCTAGATGCATGCTGGATAGCGGGCGATGTGTGGAGTAATGGTAGTAGATGCAGAATCGTTTCGGTCTACTTGTCTCCGACGTGATGCCTAAATTCATGATCATTGCCTTAGATATCATCATAATTATGCGCTTTTCTATCAATTGCTCGGCAGTAATTTTTTCACCCATCGTAATACATGCTATCTTGAGAGAAGCCACTAGTGAAACCTATGGCCCCCGGGTCTACTTTACATCATATAAGTTTGCAATCTACAATTCTAGTTTACTATTTATTTTCCAATCTTAATTTTCCAATCTATACCAAAAAATTACCAAAAATGTTTATCCTATTATCTCTATGAAATCTCACTTTTGCAAGTGGCCGTGAAGGGATTGACAACCCCTTTATCGCGTTGGTTGTAAGGTTCTTATTTTTTTGTGCATGTACTAGGCGACTTGCTTGTAGTCTCCTATTGGATCGATACCTTGGTTATCAAAAGTTGAGGAAAATACTTACGCTACTTTGCTGCATCACCCTTTCCTCTTCAAGGGAAAACCAACGCATGCTCAATAGGTAGAAGTGCTTGATTGGTCGGAGCTAGAAGAAGTTCGACTACATCAACCGCGTTGTCAAACGCTTCTGCTTTCAGTCAATGAGGGTACGTAGACACACTCTCCCCCTCTCGTTGCTATTCATCTCCTAGATAGATCTTGCGTGAGCGTAGGATTTTTTTTGAAATTGCATGCTAGGTTTCCCAACATATAAAACTATAAGTACTTTGTAGGTGCAAAGGGATAGGTTTGCCAGATAATAAAAAGCATGTAAATAAAATTTAGGGATTGTTTAGATAAATAAATAATTAAGTTAGTTTTAGTAAAGAGCTTTCTATAGCACAAGAGAAAGATTTGTCCCTAGGCAATCAATAACTAGACCGGTAATCATTATTGCAATTTTATACGAGGGAGATGCATGAGCTAACATACTTTCCGTACTTGGATCATATGCACTTATGATTGGAACTCTAGCAAGCATCCGCAACTATCAAAGATCATTAAGGTAAACCCCAACCATAGCATTAAGTAACAAGTCCTCTTTACTCCCATACGCAACACCCCCCTTACTTAGGTATAACCTTCTATCACTCTCGCTACCCACTATAAGAGAATTATGAACGTATTGTAACACCCTACATCGGTAATTCCACATGCTTGTGCGACACGGAGGGCACCATAGGACAACACCAAAATAAAAGATACAACTCAAACCAATCACGATCATCAATCAACCCATAGGACAAAAAGAATCTACTCAAACATCAGAGGAAGGCAACACATCATTGGATAATAATATGTAGCATTAAGCACCATGTTAAAGTAGAGATTACAACGGGGAGAAGAGGTGTTACACCGCTGCATAGAGGGAGAGAGTTGGTGTTGACGGCGGCGAAGTTGTTAGTGTATATCGCCATCACGATGATTGCTCCGACAGCATTCCGGAGCTACCGGGAGAGAGCGGAGAGAACCCCCCTCCTTCTTCTTCTTCCTTGGTCTCCCCCTAGATGGGAGGAGAGTTTCCCCTCTGTTCCATGGCCTCCATGGCGGTGGAGGGGCAGGAACCCCTCCGAGATTGGACCTCTCTCTCTCTCTCTCTCTCTCTCTCTCTTCGTTCTCTTATGTTTCGGGTTCCTATTTTCTAGACGAAACCGATTCTTAAATTCCGGGAGATTCGTAACTCCGATCTAGCTGAAATTTTGACATGATTTTCCCCGATATTATCTTTCTTGTGGCAAAAGAAGGGTGGCAACCGACTTAGGAGTAGGTTCAAAGAGGTCGATCGGGTTCCAAGTTAAGTAGGTTCCATGTGCAACCACGAGTCATTATGGGCTCTGGCTTGACTAAGTAAGTTGTAGGAAATCTGACTCGACGGACTAGGAGATGTAGTTAGATGGTAGGTTGTATGGGTCTGCCAACATGATATCGGGGATACTACTTCTGAAAGGTCTTGTCTTTGTATGCATGGCTACTCTACACTTGAGTTTAGTGGCAAAAAGGTTCGACAAGGTCTTGCGGATAAAGTAGACAAACCTATCAAGAGTGTAAATACTGATCATGATTAGACATGTCCTTGTTTATGGACAACTTTGACTAACTTGGCCATGAAATGGAAGAAATGTATTGTCACCATAATTTCCTTAACTACGACTGGTTGGGTTGAACACGAGAATATTGCCTCTATTGGTATGACAATGGGGAGGACCTCCATTGAGATTGTGCCAGCATGTCTAGGATTTTTGTTTCTACAATTTATCCATTATGTTAGAGTAGAACCACGTATTACCAACATAGAATACAACATACATTGCTTTCTGCAAAAAGAAAACCACTCTACACTTATCCTAGAAGCATGATTTAAGTATCTTATACTTACTAGTGAAATTTGCCAATACATTCAATGTATTGCCCCTTGTGGTTGCATCATGTTGAAGGTTTCCCCATGAGGAGTGAGTGGTATAATGTCTATAGTCTATACTCAACCTTGCCTGTTAGTGAATGGACGCAATAAGATAATATTGTATTTCATAGGCAATCTCGACCATTGGTTCTTTATATGAGACAAAAATTGGGTAGTTATATGCATTGGCGGAGACAGGGGGCCAGCAGGGGCCATAGCCCCCCTAACGTTAAGAATTTGCTCACAATTTGCTATGAACAATGGCAAAATTGGTGGTTATTTGCTGATAAAAACATATTTTCCAACCGCCCACCAACATTCCCCCCCCCCCCCCCCCCCCCCCCAACCAATTTTAACAACACTTGGCCGCTGATACACATTTTCTGGCTCCGGCACGGGTTACATCTATACCAATATAAAAGGACTCAAATGGGCAGCTCCAAACCATTTCGACCGTCAAATCATGTTATCTAGCGGTTCAATCGCATCAATGTTGAGCACCAAACACGTTTAACGCTTTAATTACCCACCACTGCTATTGGTTATAAATACGTTTTGAGTCAACGCTATCCTTTGAAATCTACCATGTAATTAATATCCTACCATTCCCGTGAAAAAGTAATTGATATCTTACCAAATACCAACATGCAACAGATATATCTTACCTAATATAACGTGCAACTAATATCCTACCTAATATAAACGTGCATTGCACGTACATTATTACTAGTGTGTTTAAAATGGACGATGGTAACATGGATCCATGCTTTAGCCATACATGAGTGAACCTTCTCCCAACCGTGACACAACTAATCCCTTCTTTCCTATCATCTTGTGACTCCGCATCCTCTCATTTTTTTCTCTGCATCGCCAGGCTCCTCCCCTCCTCGCCACACCCCCTTCATTTATTAGTTCTCTGGTTTGTATCTCCCATTCGACAAGCTTCCTCCCCCGAACAGATTTTGTTATGGACTAGATGCCACCATCAACTATAGTTGCATGTGACGACGTCAAGTGAACTTGCTAACGCCCCGCCATGCATCTTAATCTCGGTGGGGAACTCATCCATAGTCATTGTTTTCGTTGTTGTCCTCGCCAATCAATTCTTTCCCTCCCTCTTATTATTCATTTCTCCTTATTCTTTGCTATTTCCATGTTCCTCCCTCTTCTTTCTCCTGCTGCCAATCACCTAGTCCCATATGACGATAACGGAGCATTAGGTTGCTAAAAGACTATGGACCGAATGCTCGCTTACCAGATCTTTTTTAATTCATGGAAACGACATGCATTTTGTCATTCACACATACCAGAAGGAATGTTGAGAACACTCATAAAGAAGAACGAGATGGTGTAGCCTCAAAGGGCTACTCCCGACTCCAAGATTCTTGGCGACAAGTTTGTTAAAGGTGGTTTGCCGCTAAAAATTCTTCTTGGGCTTGGATTTTCATATGGACTCTAGATACTTGTTTTAAAATTATGCGGCGAAGTGTTAGAAATGTGTAACACCTAATGTTGAATACAATATTTCCATGCAACTTTATTTTTTTGTAGAACGACCCTTAGGAGGTACTTTGGCCGTCTAGAGCATCTTCAACAGTTGCAGTAATAATTGCTGCATAGGATTTTTTTTTAGTGATGTGGCATAGAATAAGCGAGAAGAGATAGCGAGATTACATATACCGAACCAAGAACCTATGCATAAGCTCTCAGGTGGAACTTCACCGATCCTATTAATCGGATATTTTACCCGCAAACCAACATACAAGCTAGTACAGGAGCAGGAATTTTACATTAGTCTTAGAACAGCCACCGTGGGTCATCATCAAAGGTTGGCCGAGAGGCCAAGGCGAACGCCCCTTGATAATCTGGTAATGGCGTCCACGGCAGCAATGCACCAGCTAGCACAGCGGACGGACGCGCCACTGACGTCGCGCCGATGACTCGCTGCTAATCTCGTCTCGTGGATAATAACGACTAACTAACGACGTACCTTCCTCCCTGCCCTGCCCTGCCAGAGAGAAACGACCACCTCCACGGTCAACGCCTGGAAGAGTCGCCCACGATGCATGGACAACTCCCCCTAGTGATATCCACGACAGCTCGCTCCCGGTTGCTCTTTCCACACAAATTCCCTCCCCAATAAATTATCATATACACACAGCCAAGAAATGACGACCGGTACACGTACGCGTATACGTAACCCCGGGTACATATTCCGTATACATCACCGCGCTTTCATTACTAGTGTTTAATCAGCTAGACCCCCATTAGCGCTAGCGAGGTCGGCGTTGGTTCCTCCTCGGGCTAATCTCGCCGCGGTACCGTCCGACGGCGCTAGCGTGTGGGGCTTTCCGCACGAGGCGAAAACCAAAGTGGCGTGTCCGACGCGGGCAAGCCAGAGGAGAAGCAAGCCCGCAAGCAACCGCAACCGGAGAGGTGGTGCACCTAGCTCGCTCGCTAGCCCGCGCACCACACGCGCGCGCGTAGCAGCAGCAGCAGACGTGCCTGGATCGATGGATCGATCGACCGGCCGAGAGGCGCGCGAGAGGGACAGGTCGGGGCAGCGCGAATCGCCCGCCCAAGTGGGGGAAGGTGGCTGGCTGGCTTGCTACGATGATGATACGACTCCAGCGCCTCTATCTCTCTCTCTATCGAGAAAAAGAATTGGATTTGAACGCACACAATGGAATACAAACAGGAGGGAGGCGTCGAGGGATCTTATTATAGCTACCCATTGGAAACGAGGGCTAGAAAAGGTCATGCAGCTGTCATCCCACCCCGGAGCCCTCTCGTCCAGCGCACGGCCGCCCCCTCCCCCTCTCCTAGTTGTAGACATACAGATATCCTTTCCTCCCCCGTCTCGTCTCTTCCCAGGCAGAGAGAGGAGGGCGAGGCGTGTTATGGAAGCGCATCTTTCCACCCCGAGCGAGAGGAGAGATCAATTAGCGGCGACAGGCGGCGGGAGGTGTCCGTGCAAGGGCGCGAGCCGGAGCCGGATCGGACCAAGCCGTCCCGGCCAAAAGCACTGCTGACCGCGTACCAATCGGGTAAAGTCTCCTTAAGAGTCCAGGGTAGCTCAGCTATCGATAGTTCGTTTCATCCCGGTTTTACTTGGCGACTCCCCTCGAGACCCAAACAGCAAGGCCGGGAGGAGGAGGAGGACTTCGCGTGCGCGGTGCCGCGTGGTTGCGTCCTAGAGCTAGAAGAAGAGATGGCGGCGACGGCGGCGGCATCGTCGTCGTCCCCCGCTGGCGGCGCCTCGTCACCGGCGCAGGCGCCGGGCGGAGGCGGAGGAGGAGCAGGCGGCGGCGGCGGGGTGCCGTACCACCGGTCGCGGTTCGGCGATACGACGCTGACCAAGGTGTTTGTCGGCGGGCTGGCGTGGGAGACGCCGTCCGCGGGGCTGCACGACCACTTCCGGGAGTACGGCGAGATACTCGAGGCGGTCGTCATCACCGATCGCGAAACCGGCCGATCCAAGGGCTACGGATTCGTACGTCCTCCTCCCTCCCCCCTCTCTCCCTCCCTCTCGCCGATACATACGCCATCGCCGGCGATCCGTGCGTCATTCTCATCGGGCGCGTTCCCATCTTCTCTTCTCTCCGCAGGTGACGTTCCGGGACCCGGAGGCGGCGCAGCAGGCGGTGCAGAACCCGAACCCGATGATCGCCGGCCGGCGCGCCAACTGCAACATTGCGTCCATGGGCCCGCCGCGACCGTCGCCGCAGAGAGGTGAGCAACAGTATAACAAAAAAAACACCGAATCAATGCCCTCCTTTTTTCCCCCTCTCCCATCGTTTGCTCGCGCATGTGCATGGCAGTAAATAACCGGGACATGATCAGCGGGGATCGGCCGTACGCAATTAGCAGGATAAGCTTGATTAGGGCTCGCGTCTCTCCTTCTCCTTCTCCTCCTACTTGCGTGTTAGCCAGCGGGTTAGGATAAGAGGATCGTTAATGGCCGGACGGGCGGGCGGGGCCCGGCTCCAGCTGCTCAAAGCTTTAAAAGACTGGGGCGCCAGCCGAGACGGAGCAGGACGACGACTTGGAGCACTTTGGCCTGCATTGGGAGGGGCGGCATGCTCCGGCTGTCAGACATGCACACTCATGCCTCATGGCTGTGCTCTGCTGGGCTGGGTTGGGTCGGGTCGTGCCTCGCCAGCCTGGCCTCTGCATTCAGTTACTGCTATACAGTACTGATTTTGACCACTACGTATCAGTTACCACTCCGGCCTCCACAAGTATATATAGCTCTTCTTCTTCAGTTGAAGATTTGACTATGATTGATTTTCAGTTTTCAGTCTTGTGCCTGAAGATATAACTAGAGTTCTCGAGTCAAACATATGCCAATTTCATGGTTAAAGCATGGAAACATTGATATAGAAACCCGTTACAGATTTGATCTTTTTTGGGGAGCATCAACGGTGGTTATGACGGACGGGTCTGAGCTAGCATTTTGCTGTTGCTGCATAAACTGGGAAAGAATTGGCTTCGATTTGAAGCGGCTTCCAGCGGGAATGCGGTGTAAAGCGGGGCGGTGCATGTTAGCTATCGCTGGAGGGAGAATCAGGAACCCGGCCGCTTTGCCTTTCCGGTCAAGACGGCATCGGAAAAGAGTTCCATTGCATATACAACTCTCGTACTTGGCCTTTGACAGGGTTTTAGTCTGGTGGGTGTCATGTCAACGAGCCCAGGGGAATATATATAGATAGATGCTGCATGTTGCTTGGATTGCTTCACCTCGCTGCGTTTGCTTGAATTGGTCTCTCGTGATATTTCATCTGGTGTTACTTTATTGATTCGGGATTTTGCGTGGTGCTTTTCCAAATGATTGGGTGAACGGCGGTGTTCATTGGAGCTTTCTCTTTCTTTTCTTTCATGATAGAATAATTGGGTTTGCATATTATTTGTATTTTTTTAGTATTTTCAAAAATGTATGGTTGGAGTGCAGTACAGCACACGAGTACCAGACTGGCGTAGGTTGTAGTGCAAGCTAGCTAAGAAAAGTCTTGCATTATTTGGCACTGCTCTAATCCGCGCAATGCGCATATAAAGAAACCCCCACAGTTCCTCTGGTATATTATTCTTCCTTTGAGAAGATTCTTGTATTTGAGAATAAGAATATTGGTAAAAATGCAGACAGAGGAACACATCTGGTGTCCTTTTTTCCTTTCATGAAGACTGAAAGGTTTCTGCTAGGCAATCAACTAACCTTTGGAAAGATATATACAAGAGCGTAGGAAATCATCCGTCCGTCCGTCCATCCATCCATGCATGTGTGTCCCGGTGCAACATGGAGTTGTGTAGTAGGGCACATGGCATTTTCCCTCCCGGTGCATAGTCCATCCAACTGTTTTGCAACACCTGGCCGCGTGGCCCCCCCTTGCCGTCCCGTCCTGCCTGCAATACATGCGTGATCTGCTACCTCTTCACAGCACATTTATTTGTTGGTTTGTTTGGGTGCGAGTTGCTTCCTCTGCAGCCCAACAAAATAGTGTGACATGTCTAAATTATTTTGCTCGTGTCTCTGCAGGGAGGGCCCCGCGCGGGCCGGATCAGCAGCACTCGGGCCCGCAGCCATACATGGGCGGCAGGATGCAGCAGCAGATGCCCACCCCGCCTCACGCCATGTTCTACAACCCTTCGCCGTACGGGTGAGTGCCATATCCCCATGTACCACTGCCTACTGTCTACTGTATGTATCATTGTCAGTCCCGCTTTAAAATCGCATTGCACCATCGTACACTACACATGGTGGGATCTGGGTGCGCTGCAAGTTCTGAACCCTCACTTGGGCAGGTGCAATGCCTGTTGGTAATGTCCCAGTTTCGTAGTAATAAGGTAGCACTAGTTGAAAAAAATTCAGACAAAGCATGGTTTGGTAGTGACCTGTGACCGGCCCCATGTCAAGGTGGTTGCATTTCTCGTGATCCAGCAAAAATGCTGATCCTGAGGTAAATTAGTTTGTGTTTGACACGGTGGTGTGATACAATAGACAACTACTCCTAGACAGCTAGACTAGGACTGATCCGTTAGCTGAAGTGAGGAACCAACATAGACGTTGTGGGCTGCATCTTTGTGGTTCAGGGAGATGCCCATCCTGAGGTGAACAGTTTGATCCGATGGCGTAAGTAGACACACCTATACTCCTGGACTACGACCGGTGGTAGTTGCTCTTTAGTGTAGCTGATGGGGCAGTTACCGAACCCGACTGACTAGACGCTGCCGCTGCTCGGAGCGAGCGAGGTCAGGTCAGCACTCAGGTCGGGTTGCTTTCGCGCCGCAGAGCTTTCGGTTTCCGCTGCCGCTTCCTTGACTGGACCGATGGGTTTCCTTCCGGATACCAAGGAAGCACGGCCGGGCCCGCGCGTGCCCGTTTCCCCCGCGCGTTGGGCCCTCGTGGGAGGCCCGTCCATTAATTCGGCCTCGGCGACGACGGCCATTCAACCCCGGTGGGCCCCGCCGTCGTCACCGTCTGCTGACTTCTCTAGTCTAGACCACCATGGGCATGGGGTGTGGCCTTGCCTGCGAACGCTCGCTGCGCACCGTTGGCTTTGCTTTGCTTTGCTGGGAGAGTTTAATGCGTGCCTGCGTCCAGATCTCTGGTGCCACTTGGCTATATTTTTGGTGCAGCGCTGCTGCTGGGTTGCGGTTGACGTACCCCATATGTGAAATTTATTGGAATGGGCAGCGCCTAGTACAGACCGTTGGCGCAGGATTCCTTGACCGGTCCGTCCAGGAACATGTACTACCACTTGAGTTGTTTCTGCAGGAAAAAAAATTGCAAACTGCACCAGGTTTCTGCATTTCTACTCATATATGCATAGCCATCTCGTTTCTCTTTAGTGCAATTTTGTGGAGGCAACCAGCTGTGTTTAGACTCTTGCAAGCAAGCGCTTCCGTTATGAAAACAGGAGTACTAAATGCCAGTACAGTTCTGCAAAAAATGGAAGCAGAGGAAGGAGTGTTCATTTGATATGGTCCTGGTTTTAACTGGACATACTTTAGTGCCTGAGATAAGAAGTTTGAGCTTTACAGCCATGGTTGTCGGTACATATGTCTCTGAGAGACAATGGTGGGCTCGTGCTCGGCTTGATCCCTATCCATCTTCTTAACAAGGCACTGATGAAATTATGTAAACTTTTGCAGGTACTGGTACCCACCTGATTATCAATACCAGCAGGTAAGCACTATATTCATCTCTTTCAAGTTTGTCATTCCTCTTGTTTTACTTCCACCACATGCGACTGCAACTTTGTACATCAGCTCTAATGAACACCAGCAGTACCCAACATAAAAGGAGCAAGTAGCACATTCTAGTGTTCGTGGTCTATAATTAGGATTTTTAAAAACTAGCAATGTTCAGCATTGGATCTTGGATCGGTTCATGGATTCTGTTTCGGATTAGTTTATCACAAGTTACACAGAATGTCTACCAAAATCAGACACTAGCACAATACAGACCCACTAGCTTTCCATTCGAGGAGCTGACTGAAACAATGTCTGAAAACTTATATGCAGGCCTTTTACAATCAAATGCAGCAATACTACTCTCAGCAGTATGGCCAAACATCCCCTTCAACATCACCATACCCATACATGGGGTACATGACAGGTGGCCAGAATCCAAGGGCCGGCTTCTCGCCATTGCAGCAGCAAGCCGCTCGGCCGCCGTTCTTCCAGCAGCCGACCGAGGGTTCTTTCCAGGCAGCGCCTTCGCTCCCTCCTAATTTCAGACTCCAGTTGCCCCCTCGTGCAATCTCAAGGCAGTCTGATGATGTATCCGGTATGTCACTCTCAGTTTTCAGACCACCAAAATAAATAAACATTTTGCTGTTTTCATTCTCATGTCATTCATGTGTTGAATCAACAACTATGTTGCCATATTCTTTGATCAAACTTTGCACCAAACTCATGCCTTTCTGCTGACATATGCTGCAGGTTCACAACCAACTCAGACAGTATCTGAGGCTGAGGCTACAAACACAGATAACCAAGAAGCGTCAGCGCCTGTTGAAAGATCAAATTCAGAGGAAAACACCTCGAACTGACTCGCTGAAGTGAAAACTCCACCAAAATGATTTGATGCCGATCTGGACTGGACTATTAGTGGTTCGCAAAGGAGTACCAGAATACTCGTTTCTTGACTGGAAAAAAATAGCATCCAAATATTTGTTCTTTCATTGTTTCTGATTCTTTTCCTATTTCTGCACTGCATTTCTTTGGTGAACCCATTGTACTGCGAAACTGAACCTCACGCCAGAAAATGGAATTCGCCAGAATAAGTCCCGGACGCATATGCTGCTAGTAGTCGTCTTCTCTATGTCCACGTCTATGAATTTTTTGGGTTTGTTCGTACGACACTCGATTGTTACAGGATAGATAAATGTTCTTCGTAGGACTGGTGAAACTACTTACATCACCGAGAAAACGACATCGTAGATGCATAGTTTGTCTTGCATACTGTCGATATGGACGCACAACGGTTTTAAACAGTGGGAAATGGTTACATCATACTGTTGTTTCCAACCCCATATACCCATCACAGTGATCAGGGGGCTGATTCAACAAGACAACAACGTTTTCAGCTTTGAGGACCATCGGTCCCTCCAAGCAAGAATGCGACGAGGCGGTCGATGCCAAGGGTCGAAGTCCCGCCGTCCTCTGCCGCCGCCGCGGCCTTCTCCTTCCACATCGTCGCCTTCGCTCTCATGTCCTTGCCTCTCTCGCCGTCCGTGGCCTCCAGCACGAGCCTTGCCACCTCCTCCCGCTTGACATCGCTATCGATCTCCAGCCCGATGCCCCACTCGGCGCAGGCGTACCGGCAGTTGGTCGTCTGCTCCGCGAAGAAGGGCCAGCAGACCATCGGCACGCCCGCGCAGATGCTCTCCAGCGTCGAGTTCCACCCGGAGTGCGTCAGGAACAGCCCGGTCGCCGGATGCCCCAGCACCTCTTCCTGCGGGCACCAGCTCAGGAAGATCCCTCGGCCCTTCGTCTCGGCGAGAAAATCCTCCGGCAGCACGGCCTTGTCGCCGGCCACGAGGTCCGGCCTGATGACCCACAGGAACGGCCGCCCGCAGCGAGCCCGGCCCCACCCGGAACACGCCCA
>NW_024115148.1:0-10490 GCF_003073215.2 Triticum urartu | reverse complement strand
CCGGCCTGTCAACCAGAAGGCCGGCAGCCGGTGGGGTCCACCAGTCGGCGGGCCCCATCGGTCGGTGAAGAAGCCAGCAAGCGTAGACACAGACAGCTGGGGCCCACGCCCAGTCGGATTACCATTGTACCCCTAGGAGTAGGCCTATATAAACCCCCCAGGGCACCCATGCAGGGGGATCCTTTCTTAGTAGTTCTAGAGACCACATCGAGAGGAGAGGCAGGCTAGCCTTGCCCTTCTTCATCCTTTCACCGAACAGCTCAAGGAACCTCTTGTAGCTACTTGTTGATCTAGTGACCATGCGGAGACCCCGCAGAGCAGCAGTAGGGGTGTTATCTCCACGGAGAGCCCTGAAGCTGGGTAAGATCCGCCGGCGTGCATGTCTTCGCCTTATCCCGTTTCCAGGCACCGGCGATGTTTTATTGGATCCCACAATGATAAGCCACCCGTTGGCATATGTCGCACCAACCACCCGACAGGGTTGCTCCTCTCCTCCGGTCGCTGGGAAGGCTCGATCGGGATTGGGCGAGTGTATAAATCGGACAGGAATTGATGCGGTCTCGATCCCATCCCTCGCCCCGTCTTCAATGGATGGAATCGACCGCACCGGCTGCTCCTCTCCTCCGGCCCCTGGGATCGACCGGCGATCTTGTTCCCCTCAGGCTCTATCGGATCGGGATTGGGTGAGTGGATAAACAGGACTGGATTCAAGAGTGGATGGACCGGTCGCTCGTAGGCCTACCTCCATTTGGGCTGTCGGCTGGCCTAAGGCCCAATGCAGCAGAAGCGTCTGTTTCGGCTTGTGGAGCAACAGCCCACAGGACAGCTGGGCCAGATTAGCCACACCGTGAAACAGATTGCTTTAAACATTAAATCTAACGGACATGAACTCCCAGATCAATCAAACGGACGGCCGAAAACCCAAATAGCTGTGAGGGCAGGGATTATGTATGGTTATAATCGTTACTAGATCATGGATGGCGCGCGTTGCTGCGCCCATCCATTTCTTCGATATAATGATAGGAATTATGTAAACATGTGGTCACATGAAAGATGGAGTTTAGTTTGCATGAACATGTTCCTTGAGGGTGTTCTGTGTTTTATAAGTCATTTCAAAATGTTTGAAACAAAAATGCTAAAGCATTGAAACTGGATATCACTACCAGGTACAATACTAAGACTACTTATGCCCACCAGATGAAGGCACTTGAAGAAAGAGAAGTAGAAACATCATTAGAGGTCTTGGCTCAAACCCACTTCATCGTCCTAAGAAAGCAAAGTTAGGACATCAGCCAAATATTATAGAGTTTCAAACATCACAAGTGACATATGATATAAAAACAAATATAATAATAATGCTTCATTGATAAAAAATATGAAAATTAAATAGTTGAGATTCATTTCACGAGGTATTGAATAGTTTGAGAAAACTTTAAGGGAGAGAACAGAGATATTGCAGTGATGCTTCTTCTTTCCATGACGTTATTTCCAAAGGATTTTATCGACCCACAAAATAGTAATCCCACGGTAACTTATATGGCATCCCAAGAACAAAATAATCTATGAATGCCAATGATAGAATGAACTATGCTAGACCTGAATGAGAAAACTATGAATTAACTACATCAACTCCAAAATTAAAAAATATGCAAAGAAAGTCATTCATATATTCATTCAGTAACAATCATCTGCAGCCTAGTCGGACTTACGTCAAACAACTTGCGTACACAAATTTAAAAGCTGCAAAAATTGAACTGCAGCGGCACAAATTGTTGAATATAAATCTGAATGGCTATCGGTTCAATATGAAGTGGGAAATCTTTTCTGTCGATGCCCTTCAAAATTCTTAAGATTAAGTGAATTACATTAGAGAAAATAGGATACGGGAATTTATGTACCTTGCTATGCTGATGCTAAGGATAGATGAGATGCCTCGTTTGATGACTTCCCAAGGGCTTCCAAGGGCGGAGACCAATCATGATGTAGTTTGTGAGATATATATTAAGGTCACCATACATGTTCAGCAACGGAGTTTCAACAGGCGGCGAGCTCATCGACTGCGCTCAGTGCTCGCGGCGTGCAGCCTGCGCTTGTTGTTGGCCTAATAGTAAAAGACCTTACCAAAGAAGAGAAAAAACTTTATAGAACGGAGATGTAGCTCACACCTAATAACTAAGGTATGTGTCGGCCTTGCCACTCTCCTACAGACTACATTATACAGTGGTCAAGAAATTCATCTTCGATTAGCACTCCATGTTAACTAACCTGATTGCCATTGCAAATAGTCAACCCATCAATATCTCTTCCAATAAAATTCCAGAACCAGCCTTGAATAGTCCCCAAACAATATACCATAACCTGCAGCAAAAAGAGAACTTTCCTCCACAGTGGAAAAGCGGCGTGTGAACTTCCCTGCGCCGGCCGGTGAGATCCTCTCCGCATCGATTGGCGAGCCCCACACTGTATGCACAAGTGATCTGAGCAATCGTGGGGCATAAAACCATGGACAGTAAAACATGCAAGGATTAGGTATGGGGTAATTATCTGCTCAAAAGCCATATGGGATTATGAGTTGCTAAAGTAAAATATAAAAAAAAATCGATTAACAGTCTCAAAGATATGCCCATGTCAATTGATCACAACCAGCATATATATCACCTGTATGCACTATGCACAAGGGATTGAGAGGAAATCAGCAAATGCAATTATTTGGTAGAAGAAGGAATCGTACATGAACTGGAAGGAAGTACAGGGGACCTAGTCGCCTAGCCAAGCATCGTGCTGAAGGATGTTTTGTTGCCGGAGTGGAAAGGATGTGGGAAGAGTTGTAGGGGAGGACGTACTTGTACCGTGAGGCAGCGGAAAGGATAGGACATCCCCTGCCATGAATTTGTGCAGAGTAACCGTATAATGACCGCGGCCTTCAAATATGAGCAGAGTAGTTTCGATCAGATGAAGCGTCGGCTTGCAACACCCGCATCCCTCCATTTCCCCCTTGCTGCGATGGATTGCCCCCACGTCGAATTGGATCGAGCGGCCCCCGCCTCGGCTAGATCATGCGCGTAGGCTGGATCCTGAGTAAACTTAAAATTGTTTTAGTCCTGCGTATCAATTGATCCTGCAAACACAACAGGAACACAATTTTGGAACAAAAAGAGATCCCAGTCATCTGTCTTTATCGAGCAATCTTCAGATCGGACGAACCAAATGAACCAGGAGGAAGAAGATAGGAGCGAAAAGAACACACAGTGGAATTGTTTATACCACAGATTCGCAGGAGCAGAAGGGCCGAACCGATAGCCACTGCTGCGAATTGATGAAATGATGGCGAATGTTGAGCAAACCAATAACACCACGCCGCCACCAGACAATCAATCCAAGAAGGCCACTCAGATGGCTGAGGAACAGGAGCGTGAGTGCAGCCACTGCCATCTCCATCGCGTGGTGTCTTTTGTTGGGGAAGGCGGAGGGCGAGAGTGGGGGGATGGAGAGGAGCCGCCGCCGGGCAAATCGCCACCACGGTGTCTGAATCGTGGACACGAAACCAAGGGCGTGGGTGGGAGGCGAGGAAGAACACGGCCGAGGAGGAGGTCCCTGTCCCTTCGTAGATCGTGGTCCAGCTGATGGGCCTTGATTTCCTTTGCTGCTTGCTAGAAGGGCTACCTGGCCCAATCAACTAGAGGCATCAAAAAAAGCCACCGGAGTAGCTGCCCCCAGGACAACAGGCCCAGTTAGCAGGAAAGTTGCGTTTCACGTGCATCCAACGGACGAAAATGGCCAGATCGGGACAATGGACGGCTGAGAAAACTGATGGCGTGAGAGGGCTCAGTTTAGGCTCAGTTTTACTGTCCTTAATGAGGGCAGGGATTAAATACGGTTATACTATTTTTAATAATAATGGACCAGTTCGCTCACCCACGAGTCGCGGGAGATGTCTAGCATTAAGCGAGATGGTAGCAGCTGTCGCTCAATTTTATTCGTCTCCTGTAGCAACTGCGCCGGCCCACTTAATAAACGAAATATGTATTTGGCAACCCTGTGCCCGATTGCAAAAACGACCACATGAACTGAGAACACTTCGATCGTGATCACGCGGCTGCTGGCGATCTGCACAGGAGAAGAAGGAAAACGGAAAACTGACAGGAGCCTTATCTCCTCGCTCGCACCCATTTCCTCTCCTGCCCAGCTCCGCCGTCGCCACACACCCATCTCCTCCCCTGCTCCCGGCCGGCGCCGTCCCGCCCCCATCTCCTCCCGAGCTTCTGCCGTGCCGCGACGGCTGATCCGGTGCACAACCGCCGTCAGCCACCTGTCGCACGACCGCCGCGTCCATGCCCACCGCCGCTGCTCTCTATCCACAACCTCCCACCATCTCCTCGACTCCACAAGTCATCGTCGGGCCAACCCCGCGCGTCGTGTGCCTCCGCCACCCCATCCGCCACCTCTGACCACCGCCGCCGCTCATCAAATGGACGATCCACCGTCGCCGCCTACTACATCGACAGGTGAGCTTATGGTGAGTGCCTTCTTTGACCATTCTGAGGAAAGTTTCCACTGGCGCAATCATCCTCTTTTCTCTCTCAATTTTGTTCAAACAATATAGCATTGAATCAGTTACTATGGAAATTGAAAAATTCCTTCTCTGAAGTCCTAGTTTGATGGACAGAAATCTTCAAAAATTCCAAATTGTCATCTATTTTTGCCGTGGTATGAGTGCCCTCAACTTGTTTGTAATTATACCTATGAGACTGAATAAATTATTTTCAATTGTATGTGTATGTGACAGGTTCCTGATCATGGTGCCATAATTGCGCTCATCCTCTATGGGGTCCATCAGAACTGAAGTGCGTTGCTCGATCAACCCATTTGGTTGCTATTCTTAAATTGTGTGATATGTGGTAATCGAATGTACATCACCAATGGCCTGAGATTGACATCGACGTGCACCGTTTCAGCTACATATCATGAAAGGGCCTCAAGACCTTCCGAAAGCTGCACAAACATGGCGTCATCGATCTTGGGGTTGACCATTCAGGTACTTGCGTTTCCTTCTGTTCTTGGCCTTGAGACCAGTTGACATGAGGAGTATTTTGTTCCGAGGAAGTATAAAGTCTGAACCTTATAACTTACAGTGTCAGCTTGGTCACTTCTAGTGGGTCAGCATGATAACGATCACTTTGCTAACCTGTCTAACTCATTTTATTTTTTAGCATAGTAATTCAATTACTTCCACCTGATAATTCATATTGATTTAGCTTGATAAATTATATCGTGCCAACAGTTTAACTCGAACCGCTTTGAATACTTATTCTTTTTATTTTAACCAGATAACTTATGAAACTTCAGCCTGATAACTTGTGATGTATCAAAATGTTTAACTCTAACTGGTTTGAACACTCATGTTTTAACTTCAACTTGATGACTTATGCGGCTTGAACCTGATAATTTATAGTATGTCGGCCTGAATAAATTCTAGTGTGTCAACATGGTAAGAATCACTTTGTTAGCCTATTTAACTCATTTTATTTTTTTCAACATGGTAACTTGAATTTTTTTTGATTGATAATCCATATTGTTTTAGCCTGATAATTTATACCGTGTCAGCATTTTTAATCCGATCTGATTTGAACAGTTTTTTTACTTTCAACCCGATAATTATGCAAACTAAGCATGATAACAATATGTCAGCTTGATAACTTTGAAGTGTCACCACATTTAACTCACACTTTGTCAACATGTTGAACTCATTCTATTTTTTGGCATGGTAACTTCATTTTAGCATGATAATTTATGATGTGTCAGCACAATAACTTGTATTTGTTTTGGCTGATAACTTTGTATTGTTTCGACTTGATAAACCACATTTCTCTTTATCTTATCAGATGGCGGAGAGCCTCATTAACACGGGCTTCTCCAACCGCCGGATGGCCATCCCCCAGCATTCCTTCATGCTCGTTGTAGTCACCCGCTCCGAGTCGCTCAACCTTAGGGCGGCCATCGGCGCCACCAAGCTCGCCAACACGCTCGTCTCGCTAGACGGCGCCATGGTGATCACCTTCTACATAGGTGTGGTCTTCAGCTTCATCCAGGTCACCGTGCAGCGCAACCTCGCCGGCTAGACCATCTCCAGCAAGTTCCAGATCATCACTTTCATGTACTCCGTAAGAAACCAACCAACCATCATGCTTTTGAATTGCTTGCTACATTATGCACAACATGGCTTGCCGCTGATCGACTTTGATTGATTTTACCTGAATTCGGGTTGTGGTCGCGTCTGGCATGTCCTTTGTGATGATGCATTCCTTCGTGATGCTGACATGGTGCATCGACCCATGACCTAGCCTCTTCAGTGGGAAATTCTGACCACGCTAACCAGGTCAGCTACATCATGCTTGTGCTAAGATTGACCAATCCATGTGGTTGTTCATTCATGGAACTAGTGAAGCAAAAAACAAAATCACAGAAGACCCAAAACTCATGGAATCGACCCATAGATTATATAAAAATAGCATGTGGTTGTTGAAAAACATACTCTGGATAACTTATATAAAAATAGCATGGTAATATATGAGCAACATACTTGATAACTTAGGTCAAACACCATGGTAACTCTGTCCAAGGAGGGGAACAAGTTGTTGAAAAACATAGTCCCAGTAACCTATGTGAAAATAGCACAGTAATTTATGAACCGATACCCGATAACATACATACAAACACCACGGTAACTTTGAACAGTGGAAAAATGTTATTGAAAATATACCCTTGGTATCTTTTGTGAAAATAACATGATAATATATGAACCATATACCTGATAACTTAGGTACAAATACCATGGTAAATTTGACCAAGAAGGGGAAAAAGTTCTTGAAAAACATACTCCTAATAACTTATGTGAAAATAACACGGTAATGTATGAACCGTATACCCGATAAGTACGTATAAACACCGTGAGAACTTCGAGCAAGGAGGGGGAAAAGTTATTCAAAAATGTACCCCCAGTAAATTATGTGAAAATAGCACGGTAATACATGAGCTGCATACCCGATAAGTTACTTACAAACACCATGGTAAATTTGATCAAGGGGAAAATATTAAAAAAAACATACCCCGGTTACTTATGTGAAAATAGCACGATAATATACGAACCACATACCTGATAACTTACATAAGACACCGCGTTAAATTTAACCAAGGGTGAAAAGGTTGTTGAAAAATACCCCTCATTAACTTCTATGTAAATAACATGGTAATATACGACCAACATAGTTGATAACTTAGGTGAAAATATTGTGGTAATTTGCGTCTGAAAAGGAGGGAAGAGGATGATCGGGTTTGTGAACCATGTGAACCGGCGTGAAACGTGCAGAAAAAATGATGGAACTAGGGCGTATAGTCCTGAAACCTGGACAAGTGAGGCCACTGGTTTGGATTTTCAGTTATCGATCGCTGTCTTTTTTTTTCAATCTCGTCTCAGGAAGATACAATTTCCATGTAACTCTTGTAGAATCAGCAAAGGGAGCTAGATCAGCTGGTTGTTGTTGTTACATTTAGTATGGTAGGTTGTGGTTTTGATCCTCTTGTAAGGCCTGTGTTTTTCTTTTCTTTTTTAAACTGCAGATAGTTCGGGTGTAGCGACCTAGAAAACCAGAGAGAGCACGCAACCTCATGTGCGGGGAGGAGAAAATCGGATCGAAGGAGGGGGTTCGTTCGGGAGGTGCGGTACTTTTTGCAATCTGCCACATGGTTGACAGTTATCACATTCCATAAACGAAAAGGTAGAGAAAAAGCGAGCACAAGCGGGGTTTGAACCTGGGTCTCTTGGATGGGAGCTAGCGACGCTAGCTACAACCATTGGGCCCCTAAAAAAACTACAGCCATTGGGTCTGGTTCGTGATTAACGGTAGGGCACGACCTCCTTTAATGTAAAAGAGCCGATTTTCTTCACCGTTCCTTCGTTTTATTAATTTTTTGCAGTTTTTTATTTTATTTTCTTTTTCTTCTCCGTTTTTTTTCCTTTTCATCATTTCTGCATTTTTTCTTTGTTTATTATTTTTCATTTGCTATTTTGTTTTTTTCTGGATTTTCTTTGTTTCTTTCGTTGTTCATTCAAAAAATTGGTATATATAATTTTTTTTCTAATACACATTTAGAATTTTTTCAATACAAATTTAACATTTTTAATATATGGTCAACATTGTTCCCTTACACATTTTAAACATTTTTCAAATTTTTGATTAAAAAATTCGTATACGAGATTAATATTTTTTTTGTCAACATTTTTTCAATGCTTGATTAACAATTTTCATACAAAAAGATTAACATTTTCAATACATGGTCAACATTTGCTCTATACACGATTAACATTTTCCAAATGTTTGATTCACATTATTTAAAGGCGTGTTTAATTTTTTTAAGATACTTGATTAACATTTTTATATACATGATCAATTTTTTCAGTCTTTTAATATATGGTCCACATTTTTCCTATACATATTTAACATTTCCCAAATGTTTGACAAACATTTTTCAACTACTTGTTCAACATTTTTCCTAATTCTTGATTAATTTTTTTATATACATGATAAAAAATCATCATTTTTAATACATAATCAACAATTTCCTATACATGTTCAACATTTGATGAATGCTTGGTTAACAATTTTCAAATACTTGTTCAATATTTTCCGATTGCTTGATTAACATTTTTTCAAATGCTTGTTCAAAAAATTTCAAATACCTGTTCAACTTTTTCTGAATGCTTGATTAACAGTTTTTAAAACTTTTTCAACATTTTAAATGTTCTTTGTAGAATTGTTTTTGCTATATATATATATATATATTTAGGATATTTTGATGTACAAAAAAGTGCAAAATAAAGTTAAAAAATGAAAACAAAAAACGTAAAAACAGAAAAAGTGGTCTCCTGCGCGCATGGGCCGGTCCATCTCGCTCACCCTCTTCAACGAGTCAGAAGCTAGACTCGCTGAAGGCGACATATATGCCCCCCCCCCAAGTCCCTCGCGACACCTGAAACGATTTGCCCACCTGCTACTGCAGGGCCGACAGCTGTGTATGTTGCTCTTTCTTTCGGGTATCGCCCGGTCACGTAAGGCCCATAAAGTCCAAATGATAGAAGACCTTCTATTTTGTTACGAGACAGACTACCTGTGTAGCCCTCCCACGTCCTCAATTAAAGCCCGCTGGATTATAAGTTGACCAAACGACCAATGATGCCCAGAAGTATTGATCTGAAGGTTGGAAACACTAATAGCCTGAGAGGGGTTCCAATAGTGTGCATAGATGGATTATAAGTTGATCAAACAAACAATAACGCCCAGAAGTATTGATTTGAAGGGTTGGAAACACTAATAGGAGAGAGGGCTCCAATAGTGTGCAGTTATAATGTCTTTAAATTGCTAATTACCTGATACCAGTTTAATGTTTACTTGATCATTAAGGGCTCCGGGCTCATACTCGCCCCCTTGGCTTCACCACTATCGATCTTGTGATAGAGGTATTCATGTGTTGTTTCCTTTTTGGATGCCTCGTCCTTGAAGCACTTCTTTTACAATCGAGGGTGTTGTCTTATAGCTTTATTCTTGAGTTTGCTTGGACAGGACTTTCGGAGGTCATGTGTTTTTTCTTTCCTTATTGGTGTGTGTTCGTGTTGGCTATGCACATTTTATTCGTGCAGAGACCTGGTGTGCAATACTTGTATTTTCGTGATGCGTGGTGCGATTTATAAATTAACTAGAAGAACGCCCGTGCGTTGCAACCGGGCCACATTAACTTTAAAAGTTCAATATCAATTATGTTAATATTACATTTAATATTCTCATACATATTAAGTGATATTGACGACCTTTTTATCACCAAATTCTCTCACACACACACCCTCTCCCTCCCTCTTGCTCACTCTCTCTCCCCTCTCCCTCACTCGGGAGGTGGGACGAAAATAAACCCGGAACGGAGACTACCAACTGAGACATTAGGAGTAGAGATCATTTAATTGATAAGAATAAATAAAAAACGGTGTTAAAAAGGAGAAGCATATTATAATACATCGAAAAACCAAAAGGACGATATAAAAGGGGATTCGCCCTGCCCCCGGGCCTTGCCACCGAACCGACTCAGCGGTCCAGTCCCCGCGCGGTCGTCTTCTCCTGTTCCCCGAGCCGCGTCGCTATAGAGCCGGGCTCCCGCCCGACCACCTCGCTGGCATCGAAGGGGAATGGATAAGGGTGACGCCCTTCCTTCCCTGCACCCATGGCCTCACTCCTCCTCGACGCCCCCTCCCAAATCCACTTCTTCTCCTCACTCGCTCGATCCCGTCGATCTGGACGAAGTCAGACGCCACGGCCACCATGACCGACCCCGTCCACATGGCCACTGCCCTCCCTGCAGGTTAGGAGCTTGTCGAGGAGCTCCGAACGTCTTCGCTACTTCGTCTACGCCAAAGAGATCAAGTCCAGCACCCCCACATCGACGCA
>NW_024115147.1:0-5974 GCF_003073215.2 Triticum urartu | reverse complement strand
AATGTCATGACACAGTCGTGTGGGTGGGGGGGGGGGATAGCAATTAACTGCTCATATTGTTAGTTAATCAGCAGATATTTGTAACAATGGTTGATTTATCATAACACGCTGGATAATTTATTGGATGGGAGGCCCATGAGCGGTTGCGCGTGGGCCGGTCAGTGCGTGTGAAGGACGCAGGTAGCAATGGAAACATAGCCTGACTTAATATGATCTATTAAACATTGTTTTTTTTCACTTAACATGGGCTGGTTGAGTTGGCTAACCGGTCAAGTTGTGCTCTTTTTCTGCCAACCTGAGTTTGAGTCCGTGCGGCAAGCACGAACCGTTCATTTATTTTTTTGACGAACCGTTCTTTTACTGCAGGTAGATTGTACTAAAAGTTGTTCCATTCCATGGCTAATTGATGATTGACCACCAGATTTATTCTGTCGATAGGCAAGAAACCTTCCTTCGTTATTTCTGGAATTCATTCCTCACACTTTGCTAATTGATTCCGGAAACAACTTCCTGTTACCCACAAAACTTAAAGGCATATATAAATTGGAAGGATTCGATGCAAGGGGCCAAGGTGGGACTAATTTTTTGTTGATTTATCATAACACGTTGGCTGATTTATCAGATAGAAGGCCCATGAGTGGTTGCGTGCGTGGGCTGGTCCAGGCCATGCAAGCCTCCGTGCGTGTGATGGCCGTAGGAAGAAATGGAAATATAGCCCGGCTTAATATGATCTACTCCCTCCGGCCCATAATGTAAGACGTTTTTTTACACAAACGTCTTACATTATTGGACGGAGGGAGTATTAACCATTGTTTTTTTCACGTAGCATGGGCTGGTTGAGTTGGCTAATCGGCCAAGTCGTGCTCTTTTCCTGCCAACCCGAGTTCGAGTCCATGCGGAGGCACAAACTGTTCTTTTATGTTTTTGACGAACCATTTTTTTACTGTAGGTAGATTGTACAAAAAGTCGTTTCATTCCATTCCATATTTCTCTTTCCAGTACCACTGGAATTCACTCTCGCCACTAATTTATTTTGTGGAGAGGCCAGTTTCCATTCCTTATTTCTCTTTCACATGGATAATTGATGATCGAACACCAGATTTATTCTGTGGATAGGCAAGAAACGTTCCTTCCTTATTTCTGGAATCATTCCTCACCCTTCCCTAATTAATTCCGGAGAGAGCTTCCTGTTACCCACAAAACTTAAAGGCGTATATAAATTGGAAAGTATTCGATGCAAGGGGCCAAGGTGGGACTAACTTTGTGTTGATTTATCATAACATGTTGGCTGATTTATCGGATGGAAGGCCCATGAGCGGTTGCGTGCATGGGCCGGTCCAGGCCATGCAAGCCCCCGTGCGTGTGAAGGACGCATGAAGCAATGGAAACATAGTCCGGCTTACTATAATCTATTAAACATTGTTTTTTTCACGTAACATGGGCTGCTTGAGTTGGCTAATCGGTAAGTTGTGCTCCTTTTCTGCCAACCAGAGTTCGAGTCCGTGGGCAGGCATCAACCGTTCATTTTTTTGCCGAACCATTTTTTTACTGCGGGTAGATTGTACTAAAAGTCAAGGGTGTTACTGTAAAATGTCGCGACGGACCAAGAATACCTATTCCCTTTATTAGTAGAAGAATAGAGAAGAAAATAAATATATATAGATAAAGGATGTAATAACATCTTATATTATGGAATGGAGGGAGTACTTAGTATGACCACACATAATCATGACTTTATAGTTAATGTTTAAACCAAAATGACAAAACTGCTAAATCCACACTTTCAGCTTGGAGCATGATGGATTGATGGCAAATGCATATTCAACAAAAGAAACCCCTTTCGAACTTGCAGCATGGGAAATGGTTGCTATTCAAGATCACAAATTAGGGTATTGTAGCACATGTCAAATGATAATCAAGCTTTTGAGCTTACCAATGCAGTAGTCAAATTCAGTTCTGTTTATAGAAACATACCGGACTTGCTTCCCTAAACTGCCATCTCTCGGTTGTTCCTATTTTTTCTATGAACAAGCAACTTAGTTAGTGAACCATTTAATTTCAGCATGTGTTGTATTTTTAGTGATATATGGTAGACTGCACGCTAATATAGGCTCCCTGTATTCTGGAAATGTTAGGACAGCTTAATCCGGATTCTGAAGCAATGAGTACCTGTAAAAAGGCCATGGTGGAATCTACATCTGTTGTGAGTTCAGACAGACTGAGCAGTTTGCCTCCAGAGATAAAGGGCGACATCCTCTCCCGTTTGAATGTCGAAGAAGCGGTTAGGACTAGCACCTTGTCAAGTACTTGGAGGGATGCATGGACTAATATGCCAAAAATATTTCTGCGTGATGGAAATTTTGCAAAACCCAAGTTCGTCACATTAGTCGATATGGTGCTATCACTCTACAACGGAACTGTAGAGAAGTTCGAGATTTCAGGTAGCAAAACTTACCATGACGAGTTCGGCAGGTGGATGCTCATGCTTTCTAGGAGATCACCAAGATCAGTTAGAATCGAGTTGAACTCTGGGCCAGGGTATAGGATTCCCTCATGTCTATTTTCTATCGGCGATTTGAAGCTTCTCTACCTGCAAAACTGCATCATCAGGTTGCCCCGGGTATTCCAAGGTTTCAAGAGATTAACTCACCTCAACCTGATAAAATTCTCCTCCACAGACTTGGACATCCAAAATCTGGTCTCGTTTTGCCCCGTACTGAATTATTTGAAACTGTCTTATTTTGAGGGCATCAACCATCTAAACGTTCAAGCTCCTAAACTGAAACATATTTATGTTGTCGGGGACTTTAAAGACATTAATTTTGATGCCCCCAATTTGGAGGGGGCCGTTCTCTTTCCTTATCACAAAGGTAAAGCATATCATTTGGATCCAATTGCGCTTCACAAGGAAAGCTATGTCAAGCAGTTATTGGGAAGCCTAAGTGACATCAAAAGCCTTGCAATTAGCGGCTTTTTACTGATGGTGAGATATTATTACCTCCAGCTTTACTATGGCCTTCTTTTGGATCCTGACTAATCAGTGTTGCCATTTCCTTTTTCTTCTCTTTGTTCGTGTTGCAGTATCTATCAAAAGGTTTAATACTTACGAACCTCCCTGCCGTGTTTACTCGCCTAGAGAGTATTTATCTTGCAATATGCTTTGGGGACGAGCGGCAACTCTTGGCCGCTTGTTCATTGTTTCAGAATGCCCCTAACTTAAAGAAGCTTGACATATGGGTATGTATGCCTCCAGTAAATCCTCTCCCTCGCTCAGTCATCCAATCAATGTTCATTCTTGTATTTATGGCACCTAATGAGTTGTGGAAAAAAAATGCAGAGGCCCTCTTCGAGCTCATGGGTTCAGGATCAGGTTCAAGATCAGGCGAGCATTCCAGAGCTTACCATGCAAGTGCAATTGGATCATCTTGTAACAGCCAGTGTGAAAGGTTTCAGGGGTCTGGACTGCGAAGTCGATTTTGTGGCAAAGCTACTGAGCTGGGCACCAGCTCTGGAAGAAGTGAAGATAGAATGGAAGGGTAAAACAGAGTGCAGCATGGTTCTTGCCAAGCTATTAGCTCTGCCGAGGGTTTCTCCCAGGGCCAAGGTCATTGTTACATTTTGATAAGAATGCATCCCTACAGTCTAGAGAGCATCCCCCATCATTTTGCCGGTTTAATTTGCAGCCAAGCAGGACTATTTCAGCTTTCTTTATGCCAAGACTAGATGGTGGTTATATATGTGTGCATTGACGCAAATCATCAGGCAGAGGGAGTACTTATTGTGCTATTAGTAAGTGTTATCCTTTGTTCAGCCGGGGACACAAGCCGCTGTTGCCCTTCCTCAACCGTGTCAGTTCGGCTCGTCCCGTCTTGTCCTGTTGTTCCGCGTGTCGTAAATTCCTGATTCTAGAAAATATAAGAAGTAATGAAATATATAATGACACCTTCATCCTATATGAATAAGAATGAAGGTGTGAATCAAAGACATGAAACTGTACCTGCTGCGTGTGTTTGGAAAGCAAAGCATGTATCAGATTGGTTCCAGACCGGAACGAGTGTTCAATGTTTCTTGCTTCTCCTATTTCATTTTTTGTTGATAAGTGAAATATTTCTATATCTCTGCCGCCTTTAATATTCAGCTATTGTGTGCTTCAGTATTATTCACTGGTTTCTCAGGTATTGATCAAATCTCGCTCTTGGAAAGCCTGGATTACATTTCTATATATTTATGAGTATATAAATGGAACACAGATATGGCCATTTACTTGCTTTCAGATATATAGAAACGTAATACAAATAGGAGCACGGGTGAAGGAGTGAACGAGTTTCACTCGAGGCTCCAGATGCTTGTGTTATGAAGAAAAAAATAAAACCATATCCAAACAAACAATCCCTAGGATGAGGAGGCGGCCGGAGAGGCTTGGGGGTCCATTTTGCCTGTTTATTGAACGGACGCAGCGTCAGTACTATCTTCCCGCTCATGATTCAAGGACAGCTGGTCCACATCCGGCGCCACACGAACACGAGCCGACGGGCGTCAGTACTATCTGTCTCTCCGGCCGCCACCTCTCCATTGTCGGCCAGGCGTTCCTGGTCGCCCTGCCCGCCTCTGATCTCCGCACGAACGGCCGCAGCGCGGGAAAGTGGGGTTGCACTTGTACCCGGCCGCACTATGCTCTCCGCGTCATCAAGTAATGCAATCTCCGGTAGCACATCCCCTTCCCTCGTCACTGAAGATTGGTAACATGCACCAACACAAACACCGTCCTCACAAAAAATATGATCTGAATACTTTAAGATATACAGACTGAATTGAGTGGAGAGACATTAACATAGACCGTTCTCAGGATTGACCACACACTAAAAGCGGCAGTACTAATAAACAATACAGGGTTCACAAACACAAATCAAGTACTGAATAATAGTACTTACTACAGACAAGCAAAGTTGCACTAACTAAACTCTGCAGAGTATTTCTTGCCACCGACCTACGGGATGAACCCCGCATAACTGACTAGGCCATGGACTTCGTGTGAGATGTCTACATGCACCATCAGCATCTTGTCAACCTTGGAGAACCTAACAGAGTGGTCTTTCCACTCATAACCATACTGATGAAGACATGCCGCATCAGATTTGTTGGGAAACTTTACAAGAACCACACCCTTCATAATCGAAGGCACAGCCAGGAAATTGTTGTGGTCAAGTACAGCCTCGAGAACATGCCTGACAACAATGCTACAGGAAAACACTAGTTCAGGACACGTGGCGACAAGGACACGGCAGCTGGATAGTTCAGCAGTAGAACTCATCATCAGATCTTCCAGTTTACACGGCATGACTTTGAGAACTTCATCTCCATCGCGGACCTGGTTCTAATTCAAACAGAAACCATATTTTATTACTACCTCCGTTTAGAAATATAAGATGATTTTCGATATTATACTCCATATATGACTACATATACGCACAGAAATGAGTGAACAAAGACACTAGAACATGTCTTCAAAGGCATGAGAGCAGAAGGATTACACGCAATATGCATAACACAGGTTACCGAAGCAAATATACCCTCTTAAAAGGTAGCATTGATGTTCATAAAGTACTCCCTCCGTCCCAAAATTCTTGTCTTAGATTTGTCTAGATACGGATGTATCTAATACCTAAGACAAGAAATTTGGGACAGAGGAAGTAGTTGGAAGTAATATATAAGAAATCAGTGTCAACCTCTCGCATGTTTTGGTCAAAAGAGGAATTTAGAACCGTCATTTGGCACACAAAAATCACATGCAAGATCACCCAGAAAGTTGTACTACTAGTACTAGTACTGCGTGTTAGATGAAAAAACACGATCAAGATCGAGAAAAAGCTCGTCAAGAAGAGATATTACCTGGGCTTGCTTAATGAGGGATCCCGTAGAGGGGGGCTTGGACAAGGCGATGGCTTTGAACTTGTCTGCGGTAGTCTCAGCGGGG
>NW_024115146.1:0-98194 GCF_003073215.2 Triticum urartu | reverse complement strand
TGTAACATCATTAGTCTGCTAATTACTTGTCATTTATGTCAAAATTCACTTAGAAGTTTAGATGTGTAACATCCCAAAATTCTAAATTTTGGAATGTTATAAACACATAGATAGATTGATTGATTGTTTGATTGATTGCGTGAATTGAGTGAAATTCGAATTCTTTTTGAAAGTTAAATGAGAGGGAATAAAAGGACTTTCCCAAACTTTCATATTTGCTTTCTGATCTCCATGAATTCAAATTCTTTCAAACACAAAACCCTAGAGAGAAGATGACATGACTTCTTCCATTTAAAAATGAAAAGGGTGTTTGAAAAACAATTGAATTTCATTTGGAAATATTCCAATTCTGAAACTTTATGCAACTCAATGATTTTCACGAGAGAAGATAAAATGACTTCTTCAAATTATATGAAATATGAGTTGGGAGTTTCAAAGAATTAAATTCAAAGTTCTTTTGAATTTATTTTCAATTTGGAATATTAGATCATCATGCCTATCTTATTTTCTTGCTTTTTGGTCGATCCTAGAAATTTCACGCAGCTCAAGGACCTTCGGAGAGAGTTGGAGATTTCGTTATTTTCATATTTGAGAGTTTTCTCGAATTTGGAATAGAGGATCATTTGATTTATTTATTTCATCTTCAATAATTTTTCCGTTATAAAAAATATATAAGTGAGGGAATAATATGACTTTCCCAAAATATAGGGAAAATGAAGATTTAATAAATAGATCAAATTTCGTTTTCCGGTGTTTGTTTGTTTTTCTTTGGATAGGGAAAAATGCGCATTTTTGAAAATTTTATTTTAGGTCCGGAGAAAAGTTCATTTTGTTCGGCTCATTTTTAGGAGTCGGGGAAAATTTACTTTATTAGTTTTGGAGTCCGGTAGATTTTGTTTTTCTGTGTTTTTCCGAGTGCGGATCTGTTTAAAGAAAAACAAAAAAAACTGCAGCGCCTTGGGCCAAAGGCCCAAGCCACCAGCCGGCCGAGGCCAAGGCCATCACTAGCGCCCCAGCCTCCCCGTGCGCAGGCGCCAGGCGCCACGGAGCCGCCGCCTCTTTCTTTTAGGAAATCCTAGTAGGACTTTTGTCCTACTTCCGTTTATTTTTCTAGATCTTTCCTACTCCTATTCTTATTCCTTGTCCCCTACCCCAAGTTTTGTCTCCCCTCACCCATATAAATACCCAAGCACCCCCCCCCCTCTAAACACATCAAATCAAAGCCGCAACAAGCAGCAGCACGCAGCTCCTCCCCGCGCCCTGCATCACCGCCACCGCCGCACCTTGCCGCGCCGCCGCCGCCCTGCGTCACCGCCACCGCCGCACCTTGCCGCGCCCCTGCCGCCCTGCGTCACCGCCACCGCCGCACCGTGCCACGCCGCCACCGCCCTGCGTCACCGCCGCCGCCGCCTTGTGCAACGCCGCCGTCGCCGCCGTTCGCCGGAGGTACCGCGCCGCGTCTCTTCTTTCCCTCGGTTCGGTTTTTCTTATAAACTGTTCCGATTCTTTTCTTCTCTACCGATTCGTTTTCTTTCCGATTTTTCGCTAAACCGTTCCGGTGTTCTAGATCGGTTTTTCGTTTCGATCTCTTTTTCTGAAAACCCTAGATTGGTTTTCGTTCTTCTTTCGGACCGTTCGTCTCAACGAACGTGATCACCGATTATTTCCCGGTTAACGACGCCTGTTCGTATAACCGTTCTTCTTTTTCTTCTCGTCGGATTTATTCCGCGATCGCGATCTCAGATCCGATCTTCGTTCTAGTTTATCTTCTCGCCCGTTTATCGAAATCAGGTGATTCAAGCGCCTGGAGTTTCATCTTGAAACCGCCGTTCCGTCTAATCAACTTGAACAAGTTTTTGCCCCGGTAAAATTTGACCTAGATTCAACTTGCTAGAACCGAGTTGTTTTCTTCCGCCGTTTGTTTTCCGTCGTTTGTTCGGTTCGTTCTTTCTTTGCAACCGGAGTTCTTAAGTTGAACTACCTGGTTCGTTCTCTCGTTCGAGTTTTACTTGTGCATTAGATGAGTACTTATTGTGTGGTTACTATTGTTTGCTTACGATAGATTGACCGGAGTGTGACGACTAGATCTATCACGAGTTTTGAGTGCGAATCATCTTCATCAACATTGCAGGCAAGTTCACACTTTGATCATACCTTTTCTACAACCCAGTTTTATTGCATTAGATCAATCCTCACACATTGCATGATTAGGATCTAATTAAATTGTGGGATGGGAAGTAGATGAGGTAGTACCTATTACCTGTATTATTATCAAACCTTTGGGAGTTACTTCTATGTTTGCTTATTATGCCATGCTTTGCTAGTAGACGTGGATTGGGTGAGTGATATCCATGACAGATGTGAGATTGATAATTTTAATGGTTTATCTAAGGTGGCAACTTAAACACACATCTGGGTGGATTGAGGCACCTGATGTCTATCAGGACTTGCCTGTTTTTTTTTGGACCGCCACCCAGGCTCAAAGGGATCATAAGATCTTTCATGCTAGAAACTTCCGTGTGCAGCCACATGCTACTATGGGCTCTGGCATAGTTGACTAAGTTGTGCGAACTCTTACGGGGTGGACTAGCAGATGTAGGGGATGTAGGTGTACCGGTCTACCCCACATGTAAGGTGCTAGTGCTTCTGAAAGACTATGTCTCGGTCATCCGTTTCTCAAACACCATGTAGTGCGAGAAAACAAACGGAGGCGATCGAGTCATGTGGGGAAAAGTGCGCAACCTCTGCAGAGTAACAAACTAATCATGATTAGCCTGTCCCCGGTTATGGACAACTTGAGTATCTAGTACTTGAATATCATTGTGAATCTCAACATGTTACTTCTAATTAATGTTGTTGGGTTTTAATTACTTTTAATTGGGATTGAGAATGCTGTCAACCATTCTCAATGTTTCACAACCACCATGATAGTTAAATAAATTTATTCCTTTGCAGTAGGGAAAAATTGGCTTTACGCAAAAACCTTATAACCATAGAGCTTTTCCACCAGCCAAATATGCATTAGTGATAGCCATTGTTCATCATTCTCTATGGTGTGAATTTGCCAGTACATTCAATGTACTGACCCGTTTCGGGCTGCAACGTCTCATGTTGCAGGATTATCTTACGACGAGTAAGTGATACGTTAGGGTTACGATTTCTACACTCAACTTTGCCGTTGGTGTTGATGGGAATCCACGACCTTGTTGCTTCCGCTATATGGATTGAGGTAATAGTATTTACGTTACTTTATACATGTGATTTACCTCTGTTATAAATCCTTCGAGTACTGTGTGTGTCAGCATACTGATCCAGGGATGACACATAAGCACAGAGACTTGATCCATTTGGGTCGGGTCGCTAGAAGATGGTATCAGAGCACATGTTGACTGTAGGACGTGACCCTAGAAACTGGCAAGCCCATAGTAAAGATTTTCTCTACAACTTTCCCTTTCAAAAAGATCTTTTACCACTCTTCTCTTCTGAGCTTATTCAAAAATTCCCTTTAGTGTGACCATACCCCTTTCCCTTTTGACCACCCGAACATTTGACTGATGAGACCATTCCAAGATATACAAGATATCGGACAACCAAGACCATTCAGAAGGAAGGGGATTTTACCATACATTATGATAATGGAAACTACAACGGTTGAAGACTCCGAAGACTAGGAGAATCTGAAGGCTCTGAAGAATCCCCAGATTTGTATGACCTAGGAAGGCTACCCTTATGGAACTTGGCAGATTATGGAAGTTGTCAATACCCTAGATCAAGGTGTATCGGAGAAAGACTGAAACAAGGAGTATGAGAACTCGAAGTTTTGTCAAAGAAAATCCTAAGGCAGGGGATATCAACTATGGAAGATAGCTCATGGCAATGACAAGGGCAGAAACACGGTTATCCGTGATGTCATCACCCGCTAATGCTATTGTCACCGTGCTGAGTTAAGGATGCAAGTCTTCAGAATGGATTTGATGGAAGAAGGCTGACGGAGCACCTATCATAAGATGAAGTTTTAACCCTAGTCGGTGTATCACCAGGATCTGGGGTGTTACATCAAGAAGTTAAGATGGAGCTACAAGAAGTCGTATTAGACAAGGAAGTATTTCATGAGGAACTCAGGATCCTGAAGATGAGAGTAGCCAAGCTGGAGGAGCAGAACCTCAAGATACCGGAGAACTGTCAGGAACTGAAGGACCGTATGACCATGGTTCATGTGAAGGATGTTGAAACCAGAAGTTTGAAATGCAACTCCGGAATATTAAAGGATGTCACGAGAGATTTCACGTCAACAGAAATTGATCTGGCAAAGGAACTTGAGAAAGACAAGCATGATCGGAAGAAGCCATTGGAGGCATGAACAAGGCTTGAAGAGTTTGGAGACGTTGAAGATTTATTGACCCTTAGAAGACCAAACCCCTATTATACACCTACGTTAGATGCGACGTTTGTGAGCTGTCATTTGTTTGATGTTTTTCGACAGCCACAACAAAAATCTGTCTTTTCAAAACTGTTGTTTGCATTGTGTGTATCCCTCTCTATCTCTCTCATCTCACCCCAAACCCATGGACCCAATAGATGATGAATGGAGATGAGCTTGTATTTTCTGGACCGATGAGTCAATTGGAGACAGACCGATGGATTCAGAACATGGAGGATCATATGGAGAACAACCCTATAGTTGGAAAGGATATGACCCAGCATGCTCTTCAATGCTTTGAAAGAGGTGCTGCTACTTGGTGGAGGATGTACCAAACCATCAATGGATGGCAAGGAGTAACGACTTGGAAAGAATTTAAGTTGACTTTGCCAAAGTCTCGGCTTGTGTCCCAGAAGTTGAAGCCTTATGGAAAGGATATGAAGAAACCTTGTGCATGCAAGCTTTGTGGAGAAATAGGACACACCCATAAAGAACACAAGGATGAATGCCCTAATTGTGAAGGAAGTCACCCAGTTGAAGAATGCCCAACTAGGCAAATTACTTGTTTCTTGTGTGAAGGGACTACCCACTATCCTGCTCAGTGTCACATTTACCCCATGGTACAAAGAACCATCCAGCAGAAGGAAGAAGCAATGAAAGGAGCTCTTATGGAAAGTTTAGAAGAACCTGTGATGAAGAAAGAGGTGGAGGACACACCCAAAGAAGAGCCAATTAAACCCTGCACCAAGTCATGCTATTCATGTGGAGAAGAAGGACACCTCTCCCAGAATTGTATGAATGGGGATCTAGTAGAATTCCCGATAGAGGAAGTAGAATATGACCCACAGGAAATAGAAGCCATGATTGGTATGGAAAGGTCCAGAAAGAGAAAACGATTGGATTCCAGGAAGGACCTAAGTCATATCACCTGTTATAGGTGCCAGGAGTCAGGGCACTACCTCAGCAATTGCCCAAAAAGGAAGCCAAGGACCCAAGTAGGCTATATAATCACAAGGAAACCTCGAATCTTCCCAGAAGTAATATGTTTCCGTTGTAATAAAGCAGGGCACTTTGCCAGAGATTGTCCGAAGGAGAAGGAGACTTGTGATAAATAGTTGAGTTTGTAACAGAAGAAATATAGTCGTAGTAGTGAGAACATTTTTCTTTTATATTGAGGTGTTGAGTTGAGACTTATAATGGAAAAGCAAGAGATTGTAATCATTGGAGAAGCAATAAAGTTAGCATCGTTGGTAAAGATATGGATTTTATGAGCTGTTACTCTATGAGGAAAGATTTTGGCCATTCTGAGGATAAAAGAAATATGGTCTATGGAAGATTTGTGCATTTTAAGGGTGGTAGTACCCTGTAATGGATTTCGGACAAAATGAATACGAGTTTTGTCTCGAAATGTGTGATACCCCAAGAGTATGTGGGATGAAGTTGGAGACCGACAGTTGTTTGGACCAAAGGAGTCGGAAGAGAATGTTAAGTTGATTCGAGATAGGATGAAGGTAGCTCAGTCCAGGCAGAAGAGTTATGTAGACTCACAAACTCAAGGAGGTAGTCTATGAAATTGGAGACAGAGCATGTCTTCATGTGTTCCCTCTGCGAGGAGTTAAACGGATTGGAGTTAAGGGACAGTTAGCCCCGAGATTTGTAGGACCATACCGAGTTTTGGAGCATATGGAGAAGTGGCCAACAAGTTGGAGTCACCCGAAGGACTGTCAGGAGTTCAAGATGTGTTTCACGTTTCCCAGTTGAAGAAGTGCCATGCAGAGATGGCCAATATTCCCCTGTAAGGACGCTTGACCCTGGAAAGGATAATGATGTGGAATATGGACTTCATAAGTATAAGTTTTATCTCGGTATGAGGGATATCCCACGAGGATGAAGAGATAAATTACTATTGGATATAAAGGAGGTATGATGTTGGAAATATGGAGCATTGGCAACCCCATGACAAGTCTGAGTAATCATGTCCTAGTTTGGTGCCAATAGAAGGAAGGAAGACATTACAATTGGATGGATTTAAGAATACTAGGAAGTTGGAACAATGATCAGTTGCGCTATGATAAGTTCAAGGACTACAAGTGATGAGATGTGCCATAGCCCACAGGCCCCAGGACCTGCCAAGAAGCAAGCACATTCTTGCTGAAGGAAGGACCCATACCTTTGTCGACAGACGATTTTATAGGAGTTTACGCAAAAACCTGAGAGTTGTGAAGGAACGATAGATGTTTGTCTAGCTTGCAGAATCCATGGATTATCCGAACTTAGTTCGTCGACAAGAGAAATTCTGCAATGCTTGTGAGGATGACCGAGTGTTAGAATGCGAGATTCGCTAAACTGTATACATGGTAATGATTTGGGTGCGGGATGGATTGATCACCATACCGACTTACTCTTATTATTCGCCTTGTTATATGGGATGGTAAATCTGAGTGACTTGCCTATAGTAGAGAGACGACGATATTAAACCTCATTAAACCTTAGAATGGTATAAGAATTTTTCCCTTGTACACGGCAATTGTTGCCAACCGTAGGTTATACGGTGAGGATCAACCCAGACTCATTTCCTGCAGGAGAAGCCATAAATTGTTAACCACCATGAGATATCGATAGTTGTTTAGTAATGGTGCCAGACCCATCAGCTAAGAAGACCCAATCTCGAAATAACCTGACCAAGAGGAAAGGACAAAAGACTCGTGGTAAGGTTATGCCACTACCGAAAGATCCCGGATAAGGAATTATCCTGAAGATCTAAGAAGACCGACGCTGTCAAGGATAAGGATGGAGTATATGAGTTTTGATGGAACTGTAACGATGTTTCTAAGGGTGGTAGCACCCCAGACACCGGAGACGATTGATGGATTTTTTTTAGGAGACCCCCAAACCCTAACCTATTTCTTGCTAGCCTCTCCGAATCTCGAGGACGAGATTCCTTTTAAGGGTGGTAGGTTTGTAACATCCCAAAATTCTAAATTTTGGAATGTTATAAACACATAGATAGATTGATTGATTGTTTGATTGATTGCGTGAATTGAGTGAAATTCGAATTCTTTTTGAAAGTTAAATGAGAGGGAATAAAAGGACTTTCCCAAACTTTCATATTTGCTTTCTGATCTCCATGAATTCAAATTCTTTCAAACACAAAACCCTAGAGAGAAGATGGCATGACTTCTTCCATTTAAAAATGAAAAGGGTGTTGAAAATATTTGAATTTCAAGGCATGGAATATCATGTATGGTTTAGGAAGATCCACCCATGATCAACCGTCCCAACTAATTTTTGCTATGGAATCAATCAGGCCCCCGCCTTCAATGCAGGTGCGGAAGGCTTCCAGACTGGCCCTCACCGCACTAGGAGGTTGCCAGCGCTCTGGAATGCCTTTGAAGGCGCGCGAGACTATACCTTTTAGAGAAGGGGGGCGTAGGGTCTTAGTAGACTCTGCACAAATTCTAAAATTTTGATGAGAATAGTGTTTATAAACACATAGATAGTGACTTAGAATCGGATCGGTTTGATTGGATGCGTGAGATTGAGGGGAAATCGAATCTCTTTGAAAGTTAATGAGAGCGGAACTATAACACGAGAACTTCCCAACGCTGTCCAATACTGAGCTTTATGCTCGCAGATTCTTCTTCACGAAGTCAAAGTATCTGTTACAAACACAACAAACATATGAGTAAGAAGGATGACATGACAGTGCTTCCATTAAAAGAACTAAAATAAGGTGTGCGTTTGAAAAACATAGTGAATTTTCACATCTTGGATATTTCATATTTTAATATTGTTTGTAATTACTACCTGGACAAAACTTAGATGCGAAACTGCACTCAAGCCGATTCCTCACGAGCAGAAGATAAATGACTTCTGCAATGTTGATAATGTAAATCACTTTACGAATGAGGTATGGGAGGGTTTCAGTCAGAAGAGAATTAATTCAAAGTTTCCTTTTTGAATTTTTTTTCAATTTGAGAGCGAATATTAGGATCCTTGAATGCCTCATCTTTTTTCTGAGCTTTTGCTGACGAGAGAAGCCTACAGAATGATGCACTCAAGAAGTCAGCTAGAAGATGGGGACCGATGCGGCAGGGAGAGAGTTGGAGGATTTCGTTATTTTCGTATTTAGGAGTATTTGCTAGATTATGGAATAGAGATCATTTGATTTATTGCTTCATCTTCAACTAATTTTTCTCGCGTTATACAAAAATATATAACAGTGGCGGGGTGACTAAATAAAGGATCGAGTTCGATCGACAATAAATTATATGGGAAGACTGAAGGAAGATTATAAAATCAGAAGCCGATACACAATTCGGGCCTTCGTTGTTTCCGACAGGGTGTTTGTTGTCCTAATTACGTCTAGGATACGGGAGAAACTGACGACATCAGCCAAGATGGTCGTTTGGAAAATTTATTTTAGTCGGAGTGAGAAGTTTGGAATTGTTTAGATGTCTCGGCCTCATTTTTTAGAGAGTCGGGTGGAAAATTTACTTTATTAAGTTTTGAGTCCGGTAATTTTGTATTTTCTGGTGTTTTTTCCCGGAGTGCGGGATCTCGTTTAAAAAAACAAAAAACAAACTGCAGCGCCACGCGCATGTCTTGGGCCAATATGCGTTGAAACGACCAAAGGCAAGCGACAGCAGGCGCAGGCCGACTGGCCAAGGAGACAAGTACTGCCATGGTAGCAGACGACACCGAGGCCAGCTCCCCGTCGCGTCGCAGGCGCCACTACAGCCACGCGAAGTCACCGGCGGGAAGGGAGGAGCCTGCGTCGAGGCTTGGAGTATCTTTCTCTGCTAGGGATAATCCTAGTAAGACTTTTGTCCTACTGGGATACGCGTTTCACCTCTTTACTTATTGGGATGGCCTAGACTACTTCGCACTAGTTTTCAGTGAAGTGCCTTGGTCTCGCTTAGATGTGCGAAGTCCTTGTCTCCTCCACCTCAATAAATACGACACGCGCACGGCCTCTCACACCCTCTAGAGATACTCATCAATTCAAGATGAACCGGCATAGAGAGCAAGTATGACACGACGCTAGTCGCTACGCCGCTCCACCCACAGTTCTGGTCATGTTCCATGTGCGTCCTGTGCTCACCGCCTGTTAGGGCTATGAATGAGCGAATGGCCGAAGGGCCGAGCTCCATAGGTTGTCCGGCTTGCCTATGAGGTCTGTTGTGGATCATCTGTGGCCGGAAGGGCCAAGGCCGAATAGTTATTTTAGTTTAGTGCAACAGTTCCTTGGTGCTGTGCCGCACATCGACGCTATGAAGAGGTCGGCGTGCATAGAGGGTGCGCGTATGGCACTTGCCTTGTCAAGACATACTGGGGCAGAGATGGAGGCCACCGCTATTGCAACCCAGAGTTCGGCCGTAGGCCGAGTATCTGCCGAGCACTACTTTGAAGAAGTCCTTGAAGGCGCTCGTTCAATAGAGGCTCAGTGCTCGAAGAATATTATGTTCTAGTGACATGTATTCCCATTGTAAAAACAATGTTTTATTGAATTATAAAGGCTGTGTTTATACTTTTGCCTGAAAGTATTATGATGCCTCCTGTGCGGCCGTTTATGTATATATGTATATAACCTGAAAGTTTGCAGTCGTCGGCTTCAGCCCCCACGCATATAATGCGGGGGTGTTCGCAAAAAATGCGTATTCACACTTGATCCAACGTCTTGGTCCATTAAGGAGGTGGTAGCGCAGCGAACGAGGCAATCAGACTATATTGCTTTAACACTTTCACTTAGCCATAGGAGTTTGACTGGGGGACTACTATATAGCCCCTGGTACCTGCGCTCGCCTCCGAATACGTGCAGTGCTGCGTACCAGACCGGGCCCTTGCGTCCCGACCCCGCCTGCTCAAACTACTGGTGCGTGTAACGTACATGACCGGCCGGAACCGGAAACGTCCGCTTTGTTAATGGCGGAGAATCATCGAAGATTCCGCTAAAGTGGAGTCCCGGCAAGTCGGTTGTCGACCAGATCTACGGGTCTAGGCCACTGAAACCGTGAGCTTTTCGCTTTTCTCTTAGCGCTGCAAGCCGTGCTCATCCGGATGAACGTAAGGCAGCAGGACACAGGGAGCTGGGCCCAAACCCAACTGTGCCGACCAACAGACTGATTCGGCAGCTGTATTGGTCGCACAAACTCACTAGCACGGGCCCAAGGTCAGCTCCGGCCGCGACTGTCTCGTCGGCACGAACACTTCCCGGAGAGTGAGAGTACCTTTCGGCCGGGCCTCGGGCGTCTTCTTTCTTCTTTTCACCATCAGACATATTCGCGTTCTTGCGCTTTATGAACTAATCGCCGATTCTTTCTTCTACAATTTATACTACAACCCGGAATTCCTGATGTGTCTCCTATTGGCACGCGATTTGCTACAGCTATAAAACGTGCAGAATATCTCCGCGCGATGTTTAACTACGACTCTCGAGGTTCTTATCCGTTCTTCGTATCGTCTTCTTTGCTAATATAATCGACGCCTTTAATTTGGTTCTCGGAGGAGATTGACTAGCTATACTATAGAGAGACCGTACAGTATCAAGACAAGTTATCAGACAGGGATATCTCTATTCTTGATATAACACCAAGATCTAGTGACGTCGACGCGTCCTCCGTTTCGCTGTATTAACGTTCACTTGTCTTTTCTTCTCGGTCTGGGCGCTCTATTCCGGCATGTCTCGTTGTGTCGTGTCTTCCTGGAGTGGGTTGTAAGCACGAGAGTCTTCTCAGAGATGTCGATTCTTCGGGTCTACGATTATCTCTCATCTGAATAGCACGAGAACATTAGGTCGACAGTTATAGTTCGAACATTGCAAGGTACCAATATACAAATATGGTTATCTTCTCCTGGGAGTTATCAGCTATGGAGGACAATCGATCTAAAGATTTCACGAGAGTGAATAGTCACCGGTTGAAGGCCATCAAATCCTAACCGCTTGCATACTATAGTTCTAGGGCCGCCACGTAGAAGCCACTTCGGTAGCGTCAACTAGATTCAAACTATGCTAGACCAGAGTTGTCTTGTTCTTTACCGGGCTGCTTTGTTCTCCGACTCGGACGCGTGGTTGGTATACGGCATCAGACCAATCTCATGTATATTTGTACCGGTGCACTCTTCTTTGCGCCGTGACTCTGGTCTTAATCTCGGCAAACGTCGGGAGGTGGTACTAGAGCTTGGAATCCGCTCACCTGTCGAGTTATTCTGGTTTCGTGAGGCCCAGTTACTACGCCGGTTTGCTCTCCCGGAACGTCGTTCGAGGGTTTTCTTGGTTCAATGTAGATGATCGTGAATTTGTCTGATCGAGCTACTGATTGGTTTGCTCACGCATAAGCGAAGCTTGGCCGGAGAGGACGCTCAAGTATTTCCATAACTGTGATGGCCCGCCAGCGGTGGGACCGCTGGAATCTATGCATGAGTTCTTTAAGGCAGGTCGCGAGGAGAATAGCGTAAATGCCCATGTTCACATTTCAGACACATTTAAAGGAGGCAGGGAAGGCGTCAACTTTGAATGACCTGCCCTTACCTTTTTCGTCCGAGTAGTGTCACACCTATGCATACAGGTTCCAGAATTGCTATTAGATAAATCGTGCAAGTGGAGCGAGTAGACAAAGATTCAACTTTGCTCACAGCATTTTGGAAGTTAATGTTCTAAAATGTGGGATGGGGAAGTAGAACACTGGAGTAGTCCAAGCCTACCCTAGTAATGATGATAGTACCCATCTCTGCGATTATCAGATGAGTCAAACTCTTGGTGAGTGTAACTCCTAGTATCTTGGTACTTATGCTTTAGATGATTAAGTGCGATATGCAGTTTACTTACAGAGTAGACGTGGGGGATTGTGGTGAGCTGTAGATTATTCCGGGCCTATCCCATTATTGCAGACTAGATCAAGTACTTCTGATTGAAGAATTCTAGGAGTAATTATTGGTAAATCCACTGGTTTGACCTCTAAGGTGGCAAATTAAACAGCACCATCTGGGTGGGATCGAGGCACCTGAATGTCTGCATCCAGGGATTCTGCCGTGATGTGTTACTTTTGGCAGTCCGTGAGGTGGGTAATCCGCCACCCGTGTATGTATTCGCAGAAGGTCATAACTACCAAAGGCGAAGCTTCAGTCATTGTCTCAAACGAAATAGTCTTTATTCGTGTGCAGTCGTGAGATCCACCCGCGATCAAAGTGACGGGCAGGCGCAAACCAGGGGTTGAACTTTCACGCGCTGCGATGTGAGGGCTGGGTCGCATTCATAGTCAAAGGGAGGGATCATAAGATCAATTCATGCTAGAAACTTCCGTGTGCAGCCACATGCTACTATGGGCTCTGGCATAGTTGACTAAGTTGTGCGAACTCTTACGGGGTGGACTAGCAGATGTAGGGGTTGTAGGTGGTACGGTCTACCCCACATGTAAGGTGCTAGCGCTTCTGAAAGACTATGTCTCGGTCATCCGTTTCTCAAACACCATGTAGTGCGAGAAAACAAACGGAGGCGATCGAGTCATGTGGGGAAAAGTGCGCAAACCTCTGCAGAGTAACAAACTAATCATGATTAGCCGTGTCCCCGGTTATGGACAACTTGAGTATCTAGTACTTGAATATCATTGTGAATCTCAACATGTTACTTCTAATTAATGTTGTTGGGTTTTAATTATTTTTAATTGGGATTGAGAATGCTGTCAACCATTCTCAATGTTCAACAACCACCATGATAGTTAAATAAATTTATTCCTTTGCAGTAGGGAAAAATTGGCTTTACGCAAAAACCTTATAACCATAGAGCTTTTCCACCAGCCAAATATGCATGTAGTGATAGCCATTGTTCATCATTCTCTATGGTGTGAATTTGCCAGTACATTCAATGTACTGACCCGTTTCGGGCTGCAACGTTCATGTTGCAGGATTATCTTACGACGAGTAAGTGATACGTTAGGGTTACGATTTCTACACTCAACTTTGCCGTTGGTGTTGATGGGAAACCACTACCTTGTTGCTTCCGCTATATGGATTGAGGTAATAGTATTTACGTTACTTTATACATGTGATTTACCTCTGTTATAAATCCTTCGAGTACTGTGTGTGGTCAGCATACCAATCCAGGGATGACACTTAAGCACAGAGACTTGATATCATCGTTTGGGGGTACGTGTGGTATATATAGGAGGAAGAAGTACGCCGAGGAGCAACGAGGGGCCCACGAGGCAGGGGGGCGGCGGGCAGGGGGGCGCCCTAGGGGGGCGCCCCCACCCTCGTGACTGCCTCTTTTGTTCCTTGGAGCAGGGTCCAAGTCTCCTGGATCATGTTCGGTGAGAAAATCACGTTCCCGAAGATTTTATTCCGTTTGGACTCCGTTTGATATTCCGTTTCTTCGAAACACTGAAATAGGCAAAAAAACAGCAATTCTGGGCTGGGCCTCCGGTTAATAGGTTAGTCCCAAAAATAATATAAAGTGGAAAATAAAGCCCAATATAGTCCAAAACAGTAGATAATATAGCATGGAGCAATCAAAAATTATAGATACGTTGGAGACGTATCACACCCCGGAGTAATTGGGCCTCCTAGTGGTGAGAAGAGGAGGGGCGGCCAAGGGCACCGCGCGCCCCCTCCCCCTCTAGTCCGAATTGGACAAGGAGGGGGGGCGGCGCCCCCCTTTCCTTCTCTTCCTCCCTCCCTTCCTTCTCTTCTCCTACTCCTACTAGGAAAGGAGGAGTCCTACTCCCGGTGGCAGTAGGACTCCCCTCTTGGCGTGCCCTCCTCCTTGGCCTGCTACCTCTTGAGCATGCGTTGGTTTTCCCTTGAAGAGGAAAGGGTGATGCAGCAAAGCAATGTAAGTATTTCCCTCAATTTTTGAGAACCAAGATATCAATCCAGTAGGAGACCACGGGCAAGTCACCTCGTACCTACACAAACAAATAAGAACCTCGCAACCAACGCGATAAAGGGGTTGTCAATCCCTTCACGGCCACTTGTAAGAGTGAGATCTGATAGATATTATAACAATAAGATAAATGTTTTTGTTATTTTTAATGATATAGATTTGAAAGTAAAGATTGCAAAACAAACGGTGCCAGAAATAGCTAGTTGACGGAAGATTAATATGATGGAAGATAGACCCGGGGGCCATAGGTTTCACTAGTGGCTTCTCTCAAGATAGCATAAGTATTACGGTGGGTGAACAAATTACTGTCGAGCAATTGATAGAATTGAGCATAGTTATGAGAATATCTAGGTATGATCATGTATATAGGCATCACGACCAAGTAGACGGACTCCTGCCTGCATCTACTACTATTACTCCACACATCGACCGCTATCCAGCATGCATCTAGAGTGTTAAGTTCATAAGAATGGAGTAACGCTTTAAGCAAGATGACATGATGTAGAGGGATAAACTCATGCAATATGATATAAACTCCATCTTTTTATCCCCGATGGCAACAATACAATACGTGTCGTTTCCCCTACTATCACTGGGATCGAGCACCGCAAGATTGAACCCAAAGCTAAGCACTTCTCCCATTGCAAGAAAAATCAATCTAGTAGGCCAAACCAAACTAAAATTTCGAAGAGACTTGCACAGATAACCAATCATACATAAAAGAATTCAGAGAAGATTCAAATATTGTTCATAGATAATCTTCATCATAAACCCACAATTCAACGGATCTCGACAAACACACCGCAAAACAAGACTAAATCAAATAGATCTCCAAGAGAATCGAGGAGAACTTTGTATTGAGATCCAAAGAGAGAGAAGAAGCCATCTACCTAATAATGATGGACCCGAAGGTCTGAGGTAAACTACTCACACATCATCGGAAGGGCTATGGTGTTGATGTAGAAGCCTTCCACGGATACAGAAGGTTGCGGCGGTGGAATTAGGTTTTCGTGGTGCCCTCTGATGTTTTCAGGGTACGTAGGTATATATAGGAGGAAGAAGTAGGTCGGTGGAGCCACGAGGGGACCACGAGGGTGGAGGGCGCGCCCATGGGGGTAGGCGCCCCCTGCCTCGTGGCCTCCTTCCTTGATTGCTTAACGTCCACTCCAAGTCCTTTGGATCACGTTTGTTCCAAAAATCACGCTCCCGAAGGTTTCATTCCGTTTGGACTCCGATTGATATTCTTTTTCAATGAAACTCTGAAATAGGCAAAAAAAACAGCAATTTGGGCTGGGTCTCCAGTTAATAGGTTAGTCCCAAAAATAATATAAAAGTGTATAAATAAGCCCATTAAACATCCAAAACAGAATATATAATAGCATGGAACAATCAAAAATTATAGAGACGTTGGAGACGTATCAAGCATCCCCAAACTTAATTCCTGGTCGTCCTCGAGTAGGTAAATGATAAAAACAGAATTTTTTATTTGGAATGCTTCCTAACATATCTCATGTAATTTTCTTATTGCGGCATGAATGTTCAGATCCAAAGATTCAAGATAAAAGTTTAATATTGACATAAAAATAATAATACTTCAAGCATACTAACTAAGCAATCATGTCTTCTCAAAATAACATGGCCAAAGAAAGTTCATCCCTACAAAATCATATAGTTTGGTCATGCTCCATTTTCGTCACACAAGAATGCTCTCATCATGCACAACCCCGATGACAAGCCAAGCAATTGTTTCATACTTTAGTAATCTCAAACTTTTTTCAACTTTCACGCAATACATGAGCATGAGCCATGGATATAGCACTATGGGTGGAATAGAATATAATGAAGGGGGTTATGTGGAGAAGACAAAAAGGAGAAAGTCTCACATCGACGCGGCTAATCAATGGGCTAGGGAGATGCCCATCAATTGATGTCAATGCAAGGAGTAGGGATTGCCATGCAACGATGCACTAGAGCTATAAATGTATGAAAGCTCAACAAAAGAAACTAAGTGGGTGTGCATCCTGTGAATGGAAATATGCCCTAGAGGCAATAATAAATTAGTTATTATTATATTATATTTCATTGTTCATGACAATCATTTATTATCCATGCTAGAATTGTATTGATAGGAAACTCAGATACATGTGTGGATACATAGACAACACCATGTCCCTAGTAAGCCTCTAGTTGACTAGCTCGTTGATCAATAGATGGTTATGGTTTCCTGACCATGGACATTGGATGTCGTTGATAACGGGATCACATCATTAGGAGAATGATGTGATGGACAAGACCCAATCCTAAGCCTAGCACAAAGATCGTGTAGTTCGTATGCTAAAGCTTTTCTAATGTCAAGTATCATTTCCTTAGACCATGAGATTGTGCAACTCCCGGATACCGTAGGAGTGCTTTGGGTGTACCAAACGTCACAACATAACTGGGTGGCTATAAAGGTTCACTACAGGTATCTCCGAAAGTGTCTGTTGGGTTGGCACGAATCGAGACTGGGATTTGTCACTCCGTGTAAACGGAGAGGTATCTCTGGGCCCACTCAGTAGGACATCATCATAATGTGCACAATGTGACCAAGGAGTTGATCACGGGATGATGTGTTACGGAACGAGTAAAGAGACTTGCTGGTAATGAGATTGAACAAGGTATCGGGATACCGATGATCGAATCTCGGGCAAGTACAATACCGCTGGACAAAGGGAATTGAATACGGGATTGATTGAATCCTCGACATCGTGGTTCATCCAATGAGATCATCATGGAACATGTGGGAGCCAACATGGGTATCCAGATCCCGCTGTTGGTTATTGGCCGGAGAGTTGTCTCGGTCATGTCTGCATGGTTCCTGAACCCGTAGGGCCTACACACTTAAGGTTCGATGACGCTAGGGTTATTAGGAAGACTTGTATGTGATTACCGAATGTTGTTCAGAGTCCCAGATGAGATCCCGGACGTCATGAGGAGTTCCGGAATGGTCCGGAGGTAAAGATTTATATATGGAAAGTTGTTGTTCGGGTTCCGGGAAAAGTTCGGTTTTTCCGGTATTGTACCGGGAAGCTTCCGGAAGGTTCCGGAGGATTCCGGAGGGGTCCGGAGGTCCGGAAAATGTTCCACCACGTCCAATACAGCATCATGGGCTGTAGGGGGCGCCCTAACCTTAATGGGCCAAGGGCTCCATCCCCCCCAAGGCCCATGCGCATGGGAGAGGGGAAACCCTAAGGGGGAGGGCCTCCACTTGACTTGGGAGGCACTCCTCCCCCCTTGGCCGCCGCCCCCAACCCTAGATGGGATCTAGGGGACGGCCCCACTCTCTTCCTCAACCTCTCCCTCCTCCTTGCTGGATCAAGGCGTGGGAGACGTCTCCGTTCCGTACGTGTGTTGAACACAGAGGTGCCGTCCGTTCGACGCTAGGATCATCGGTGAGTTGGATCACGATGAGTTCGACTCCATCAACCCCGTTCGCTTGAACGCTTCCGCTTAGCGATCCACAAGGGTATGTAGATGCACTCTCCTTCCCCTCGTTGCTAGATTACTCCATAGATTGATCTTGGTGATGCGTAAAAAAATTTAAATTTCTGCTACGATCCCCAACAGTGGCATCATGAGCTAGGTCTATGCGTAGTTTCTATGCACGAGTAGAACACAAAGCAGTTGTGGGCGTTGATATTGTCAATTTACTTGCCGTTACTAGTCTTATCTTGATTCGGCGGCATCGTGGGATGAAGTGGCCTGGACCGACCTTACACGTACGCTTACGTGAGACTGGTTCCACCTACTGACATGCACTAGTTGCATAAGGTGGCTAGCGGGTGTCTGTCTCTCCCACTTTAGTCGGATCGGATTCGATGAAAAGGGTACTTATGAAGGGTAAATAGAAATTGGCATATCACGTTGTGGTTTTCGCGTAGGTAAGAAAGGTTCTTGCTAGAAACCTATAGCAGCCACGTAAAAACTTGCAACAACAATTAGAGGACGTCTAACTTGTTTTTGCAGCATATGCCTTGTGATGTGATATGGCCAAAAGGATGTGATGAATGATATATGTGATGTATGAGATTGATCATGTTCTTGTAATAGGAATCACGACTTGCATGTCGATGAGTATGACAACCGGCAGGAGCCATATGAGTTGTCTTAATTTATTGATGACCTGCGTGTCAACTTAAGCGTCATGTAATTACTTTACTTTATTGCTAAAGCGTTAGCCATAGTAGTAGAAGTAATAGATGATGAGACAACTTCAAGAAGACACGATGATGGAGATCACGATGATGGAGATCATGGTGTCATGCCGGTGACAACGATGATCATGGATCCCCGAAGATGGAGATCAAAAGGAGCAAAATGATATTGGCCATATCATGTCACTATTTGATTGCATGTGATGTTTATCATGTTTTACATCTTATTTGCTTAGAACGACGGTAGCTTAAATAAGATGATCCCTCACTAAAATTTCAAGAAAAGTGTTCCCCCTAACTGTGCACCGTTGCGAAGGTTCGTTGTTTCGAAGCACCACGTGATGATCGGATGTGATAGATTCTAACGTTCGAATACAACGGGTGTTGACGAGCCTAGCATGTACAGACATGGCCTCGGGACACATGCGAAACACTTAGGTTAACTTGACGAGCCTAGCATGTACAAACATGGCCTCGGAACACGGAAGACCGAAAGGTCGAACATGAGTCGTATAGAAGATACGATCAACATGCGATGTTCACCGTTGATGACTAGTCCGTCTCACGTGATGATCAGACACGGCCTAGTCGATTCGGATCATGTTTCACTTAGATGACTAGAGGGATGTCTATCTGAGTGGGAGTTCATTAAATAATTTGATTAGGTGAACTCAATTATCATGAACATAGTCTAAATTGTCTTTGCAAATATGTTGTAGATAAATAGCTCACGTTGTAGCTCCCTGTTTCAATACGTTCCTAGAGAAAGACCAAGTTGAAAGATATTGTAAGCAATGATGCGGACTGGGTCCGTAGTCCGAGGAGTGTCCTCACTGCTACACAGAAGGCTTACGTCTTTGATGCACCGCTCGATGTGCAAACCCCTACAACGTCGTCTGTGGATGTTGTGAACACCTGACAGACACATCCTGATGACTACTTGATAGTTTAGTGCACCATACTTTACGGCTTAGAATCGGGATTCCAATGAAGTTTTGAACGCCATAAGACATATGAGATGTTCCAAGAGTTGAAATTGGGATTCCAGGCTCATGCCCGTGTTGAGAGGTATGAGACCTCTGACAAGTTCTTTTGCCAACAAGATGGAGGAGAATAGCTCAGCTAGTAAGCATGTGCTCAGAATGTCTGGGTGCTACAATCACTTAAATCAAGTGGGAGTTAAACTCCCAGATAAGATAGTGATTGATAGAGTTCTCTAGCCACTATCACTAAGCTACTAGATCTTCGTGATGAACTATGACATGCAAGGGATGGAGTTGATCCCGAAGCTGTTCGCGGTGCTTAAGACCGCAAAAGGTAGAAATCAAGAAGGAGCATCAAGTGTTGATGGTTTAACAAGACCACTGGTTTCAAGAAGGGCAAGGGCTAGAAGGGAAACTTCATGGATGGCAAACCAGTTGCCGCTCCAGTGAAGGAACCCAAGGTTGAACCCAAACCCGAGACTGAGTGCTTCTATTGTAAGGGGAACGGTCATTGGTAGCGGAATTACCCCAAATGCATGGTAGATAAGAAGGCCGGCAACTTCAACAAAGTATATACGTGTTATTAATGTGTACCTCACTAGTACTCCTGGTAGCACCTGGGTATCGGATACCGGTTCAGTTGCTATTATTGGTGACTTGAAGCAAAAGCTACGGACTAAACGGAGACTGGCTAAGGGCGAGGTGACAATGTGTGTTGGAAGTGTTTCCAAAGTTGATGAGATCACCATCGCACGCTCCATCTGCCTTCGGGATTAGTATTGAACCTAGATAAATGTTATCAGGTGTCTACGTTGAGCATGAATATGATTAGATCATGTTCATTGCAATACGGTCATTCATTTAAGTTAGAGAATAATGGTTATTCTGTTTACATGAATGATACCTTTCATGGTCATGCACCCTATTCATTGAATCTCGGTCGTGGTAATACACATGTTCACGCCAAAAGATGTAGAGTTAATAATGATAGTACCACTTTCTCGTGGCACTGCCGCTTAGGTCATATTGGCGTAAGATGCGTGAAGAAACTCCATGTCGATGGATGTTTGGAGTCACTTGATTTTGAATCACTTGACACATGCGATCCATGCCTCATGGGCAGGATGACTAAGACCCCGTTTTCAGGTACAATCAAATGAGCCAGTGACTTGTTGGAAATCATGCATGCTGATGCGTGTAATCCAATGAGAATTGAAGCGTGCGGTGGATATCACTATTTTCTCATCTTCACTGACGATTTGGGTAGATATAGGTATATCTACTTAATGAAGCACAAGTCTGAAACGTTTGAAAAGTTCAAGCGATTTCAGAGTGAAGTTAAGAATCATCATAACAATAAAATCATGTTCCTATGATCTGATCAAAAGGGGATTTTCTGAGTTATGAGTTTGGCAATCACTTAAGACATTGTGGAATTGTTTCATAGTTGAAGCCACCTGGAACACCACAAGGTAATGGTGTGTCTGGACGTCGTAATTGAACCCTATGAGATATGGTGCGATCTATGATGTCTCTTACCAATCTACCGTTTTCATTTTGAGGTTATGCATTAGAGACAGATGCATTCACTTTAGATAGGACACCATTTAAGTCTGTTGAGACGATGTCATATGAACATTGGTTTGGCAAGAAACCAAAGTTGTTGTTTCTTAATGTTTGGGGATGCGATGCTGAGGGCTTCAGCCGGAGAAGCTCGATCCCAAAGAGGACAAACACATCTTCGTAGGGTACCCAAGGGTGACAGTTGGGTATACCTTCTATCTCAGATCCGAGGGCAAATTGTTTGTCGCTAAGAACGGGTCCTTTCTCGAGAAGGAGTTCTCTCGAAAGAATTGAGTGGGAGGAAGATAGAACTTGATGAGGTTGTCGAACCTTTACTTCAACCAGAGAGTGATGCAACACAGAAAGATGTTTTCTGTGGCGCCTACATATGTTGAAGAGGAAGTAAATGATAGTGATCATGAAGCTTCGGATCAAGTTGCTATCGAACCTCGTAGGTCGACAAGGATATGTACTACTCCTGAGTGGTACGGTAATCATGTCTTAGATATCATGTTGTTAGACAACAATGAACCTACGAGCTATGGAGAAGCGATGGTGGGCCCGTATTCCGACAAATGGTTAGAAGCCATGAAATCCGAGATAGGATCCATATATCAGAACAAAGTATGGACTTTGGTGGACTTGCCCGTTGATCGGCAAGCCATTGAGATAAATGGATCTTTAAGAAGAAGACAGACGTGGGCGGTAATGTTACCGTCTATGAAGCTCGACTTGTGGGAAAGAAACTTTTCACAAGTTCAAGGAGTTGACTATGATGAGAATTTCTCATCCGTAGCGATGCTTAAGTCTGTCGGAATCATGTTAGCATTAGCTATATTTTTCGATTATGAAATCTGACAGATGGATGTCAAAAACAAGTTTTCTTACCAGTTTTTGTAAGAAAGAGTTTTATGTGATACAATCAAAGTTTTGTCGATCCTAAGGATGCTAAAAGGTATGTTGGCTCCAACGATCCTTCTATGGACTAGAGCAAGCATCTCGGAGTCAGAATATATGCTTTGATGGAGTGATCAAAGCTTTTAGGTTTATACAATGTTTGCTAGAAACTTGTATTTACAAGAACGTGAGTGGGAGCACTACAACATTTCTGATAAGTATATGTGGATGACATATTGTTGATTCGAGATGATGTAGAATTTCTGGAAAGCATAAACGGTTGTTTGAACAGTGATTTTCAATGGAAGACCTGGATAAAGCTGCTTACATATTGGGCATCAGGATCTATAGAAATAGATCAAGACGCCTGATGATACTTTCAAGGACGCACACCTTGACATGTTTTTGAAAGAGTTCAAATTAGATCAGTCAAAGAAGGGGTTCTTACCTGAGTTGTAAGGTGTGAAGTTGAGTAAGACTCAAAGCTTGACCACGGCAGAAGAAAGAGGAAGGACGAAGGTCGTCCCCTATGCTCTTGTCATATGCTCTATACGGTATGCCATGCTGAGTACCGCACCTGATGTGTGCCTTGCCACATGTCTGGCAAGAGGGTACAAAGGTGATCTAGGACTGGATCACCAGATAGCGGTCAAAATTGTCCTTAGAGGAATAAGGAAATGTTTCTCGGTTATGGAGGTGATAAAGAGTTCGACGTAAAGAGTTACGTCGATGCAAGCTTAACACCTATCCGGATAGCTCTGAGTAGAGATACCAGATACGTATAATGGAGCAACAATTTGGAATAGCTCCAAGTGGAACGTGGTAGCAGCATCTACGATATGACATAAAGTTTTGCGAAATACATAGGGATCTGAATATGGCAAGACCCGTTGACTACAACCTCTCTCACAAGCATAACATGATCAAACCCAGAACTCTTTGAGTGTTTATCACATAGTGATGTGAACTAGATCATTGAGTCTAGCAGACTCTTGGATGTTGGTCACATGGTGATGTGACCTGTGAGTGTTAATCACATGGCGATGTGAACTAGATTATTGACTCTAGTGCAAGTGGGAGACTGTTGGAAATATGCCCTAGAGGCAATAATAAATTAGTTATTATTATATTATATTTCATTGTTCATGATAATCGTTTATTATCCATGCTAGAATTGTATTGATAGGAAACTCAGATACAGGTGTGGATACATAGACAACACCATGTCCCTAATAAGCCTCTAGTTGACTAGCTCGTTGATCAATAGATGGTTACAGTTTCCTGACCATGGACATTGGATGTCGTTGATAACGGGATCACATCATTAGGAGAATGATGTGATGGACAAGACCCAATCCTAAGCCTAGCATAAAGATCGTGTAGTTCGTATGCTAAAGCTTTTCTAATGTCAAGTATCATTTCCTTAGACCATGAGATTGTGAAACTCCCGGATACCGTAGGAGTGCTTTGGGTGTACCAGACGTCACAACGTAACTGGGTGGCTATAAAGGTTCACTAAAGGTATCTCCGAAAGTGTCTATTGGGTTGGCACGAATCGAGACTGGGATTTGTCACTCCGTGTAAACAGAGAGGTATCTCTGGGCCCACTCGGTAGGACATCATCATAATGTGCACAATGTGACCAAGGAGTTGATCACGGGATGATGTGTTACGGAACGAGTAAAGAGACTTGCCGGTAACGAGATTGAACAAGGTATCGGGATATCGACGATCGAATCACGGGCAAGTACAATACCGCTGGACAAAGGGAATTGAATATGGGATTGATTGAATCCTCGACATCTTGGTTCATCCGATGAGATCATCGTGGAACATGTGGGAGCCAACATGGGTATCCAGATCCCGTTGTTGGTTATTGGCCGGAGAGTTGTCTCGGTCATGTCTGCATGGTTCCCGAACCCGTAGGGTCTACACACTTAAGGTTTGATGACGCTAGGGTTATTAGGTAGACTTGTATGTGATTACCGAATGTTGTTCGGAGTCACGGATGAGATCCCGGACATCACGAGGAGTTCCGGAATGGTCCGGAGGTAAAGATTTATATATGGAAAGTTGTTGTTCGGGTTCCGGGAAAAGTTCGGTTTTTCCGGTATTGTACCGGGAAGCTTCCGGAAGGTTCCGGAGGATTCCGGAGGGGTCCGGAGGTCCGGAAAATGTTCCACCACGTCCAATACAGTAGGATGGGCTGTAGGGGGGCGCCCTAACCTTAATGGGCCAAGGGCACCAGCCCCCCCAAGGCCCATGCGCATGGGAGAGGGGAAACCCTAAGGGGGAGGGCCTCCACTTGACTTGGGAGGCACTCCTCCCCCCCTTGGCCGCCGCCCCCAACCCTAGATGGGATCTAGGGGTCCGGCCCCCCTCTCTCCCACACCTATAAATAGTGGAGGGGTGGTAGGGCAGCCACACCCTTGAACCTGCCGCAGCCCTCCCTCCTCCTACACCTCCTCCTCCTCCATAGTGCTTGGCGAAACCCTGCTGGAGAACCACGAGCTCCATCACCACCACGCCGTTGTGCTGCTGTTGGACTCTCTTCCTCAACCTCTCCCTCCTCCTTGCTGGATCAAGACATGGGAGACATCTCCGTTCCGTACGTGTGTTGAACATGGAGGTGCCGTCCGTTCGGCGCTAGGATCATCGGTGATTTGGATCATGACGAGTACGACTCCATCAACCCCGTTCGCTTGAACGCTTCCGCTTAGCGATCTACAAGGGTATGTAGATGCACTCTCCTTCCCCTCGTTGCTAGATAACTCCATAGATTGATATTGGTGATGCGTAGAAAATTTTAAATTTCTGCTACGATCCCCAACACATCCAGCTTGCTTGCTCACGAAGACCTAGGGCACTTGGGCAGGCCCATTGTTGGAATATACAAGCCAAGTTCTATAATGAAAAATTCCCACTAGTATATTAAAATGACGAAATAAGAGACTCTCTATCATAAAGATCATGGTGTTACTTTGAAGCACAAATGTGGAAAAGGATAGTAGCATTGCCCCTTTTATATATTATTCTTTTGGGCCTTCCTTTTTTATTTGGCCTTCCTCTTTTTTTGTTGGGACAATGCTCTATTAATGATGATCATCACACTTTTATTTATTTACAACTCAATGATTACAACTTGATACTAGAACAAGATATGACTCTATATGAATGCCTCCGGCGGTGTACCGGGATGTGCAATGACTCATGAGTGACATGATGAAAGAATTATGAACGGTGACTTTGCAACAAATACGATGTCAACTACATGATCATGCAAGGCAATATGACAATGATGATGCGTCTCATAATAAATGGAACGGTGGAAAGTTGCATGGCAATATATCTCGGAATGGCTATGGAAATGCCATAATAGGTAGGTATGGTGGCTATTTTGAGGAAGATATAAGGAGGTTTATGTGTGATAGAGCGTATCGTATCACGGGGTTTGGATGCACCGGCGAAGTTTGCACCAACTCTCAAGGTGAGAAAGGGCAATGCATGGTACCGAAGAGGCTAGCAATGATGGAAGGGTGAGAGTGCGTGCATAAATCTACAAGTCATCAAAAACCAAGTATTACGCGCATGCTCCTAGGGGGATAGATTGTTAGGAAAAGACCATCGCTCGTCCCCGACCGCCACTCATAAGGAAGACAATCAAATAACACCTCATGTTTCAAATCTGTTACACAACGTTTACCATACGTGCATGCTACGGGACTTGCAAACTTCAACACAAGTATTTCTCAAATTCACAACTACTCAACTCGCATAACCTTAATATCACTATCTCCATATCTCAAAACAATCATCAAGTATCAAACTTCTCTTAGTATTCAATGCACTTATATGAAAGTTTTTTATTATTCCTAAAAGCAAATTACTATGTTGTTCTTAAGGACTCTCAAAATAATATAAGTGAAGCATGAGAGATCAATTTCTATAAAATGAAACCACTACCATGCTCTAAAAGATATAAGTGAAGCAGTAGAGCAAAAACTATATAGCTCAAAAGATATAAGTGAAGCACCAGAGCAACCCAAAGCAGTTGAGTAGTGGGCAGTACCATGTCTTTACCACTAGCTTGGACAAGCGAGACCGGAAGGTTCAGAGGCGGGCAGTCAACTCTGTTGAACCGGCCATACCCCGTTATCTACGTTGGTCTGAACAGCCAATCATATGGAGCAGAGAGGATCACCCACCCCAGGTCGATAATCCGGGTCAGTTGGCTCTGGTGGTGGCGCCTCAGGTGGGAGGTTATAAGTTCACCAAGGTGCTCATGGATGGAGGGAGCAACATTAACATCCTGTACTACGAGACCTTCCGTCATATGGGACTAACAGATAAGAATCTCAAACCGTCTAATACAGTATTCCACGGTGTAGTGCCTGGCAGATCAACATATCCTGTTGGTAAGATAGCTCTCGAAGTGGCCTTTGGGGATGATCATGATTCCAGGTCGGAGACATTGACGTTTGAAGTGGTGAAAATCCAAAGTCCGTATCATGCCCTGTTTGGGCGACCGGCATACGCCAAGTTTATGGCTCGGCCCTGTTATGTGTATTTGCAGCTCAAGATGCCGGGTCACAAGGGGACAATAACGGTTCATGGAAGCCGCAAAATCGCTTTCGAATGCGAGGAAGGAGATGCGGCTTATGCAGAGTCGGTTTGTGCCACCGAGGAGTTAAAGTACTATAAAGACAATGTTGATCCGGCGGACATGACTCCGTTGAAGAAGCCAACTACGGAGCATGATCCGGCCCTGAAGTTCAAATCGGCAGCAGAAACTAAGCTTATTGACTTTGTACCTGGCGATTCGTCCAAGCAGTTCAGCATCAGTGCCAACTTGGATCCGAAATAGGAAAGCGCGCTCATCGAGTTCATCCGTGAGAACCGGGACATTTTTGCATGGAAGCCCTCCGACATGCCAGGTGTACCGAGGCAACTCGCTAAGCACACACTTAATGTGGATCCTAAATATAAACCGGTGAAACAGTTCCTCCGCCGGTTTAACGAAGAAAGACGCAAGGCGATTAGAGAAGAGGTAGCCAGGCTGTTAGCAGCTGGCTTTATTGTTGAAAATTTTCACCCTGAGTGGCTTGCCAATCTGGTGCTGGTCCTCAAGAAAAACGGCACCTGGCGCATGTGTGTGGATTACACAGATCTTAATAAAGCTTGTCCAGCAGATCCTTTTGCCCTCCCCCGTATTGATCAAATTATTGATGCTACGACGGGTTGTGAGCGTTTAAGTTTTTTGAATGCATATTCCGGCTATCATTAGATCAAAATGGCAGTTAAGGACTAGGAGAAGACATCATTTATAACTCCCTTTGGAGCCTTCTGCTATGTGTCTATGCCCTTCGGGCTCAAGAGTGCCCAGGCAACTTACCAACGGTGTGTACAGAATTGTCTTCACAAGCAAATTAGCCGTAATGTACATGCTTACGTGGATGATATCGTGGTTAAATCCAGGGAGAAGGAGACTCTGATTGATGATTTGAAGGAAACCTTTGATAACCTGAGAACATACAAGATGATGCTTAATCCGGACAAGTGTGTCTTTGGTGTACCGGTGGGCAAGCTATTGGGTTTTTTAGTGTCCAACAGGGGAATTGAGGCTAATCCGGAGAAGATCACGGCTATCACCTCCCTGGCTAAACCGAAGTGTATCAACGATGTTCAACGCCTGGCAGGCCGGATTGCTGTGCTAAGCCGGTTTATCAGTCGCCTGGGTGAGAAGGCAATCCCTTTGTATCAGATGTTGAAGAAGACGAATCAGTTTGTCTGGAGTTCTGCTGCTGATGAAGCATTTGAGGACTTAAAGAGGCAATTGGCCAATCCGCCTGTGCTCGCCGCTCCCATTGACAAGGAGCCGTTACTGCTATATGTTGCTGCTAAAGTTCGGCCGGTCAGCGTAGCTATTGTGGTGGAGCGAAAGGAGGCAGGTAAGGAGCATCCGGTTCAACGTCCGGTCTATTATATCAGCGAGGTGCTCATTGAGTCCAAGCAAAGGTATCCGCATTGGCAGAAGCTGGTGTATGGAGTTTTTATGGCAAACCGGAAGCTTAAACAATATTTCCAAGGGCACTCAATTACGGTGGTCAGTTCTGCTCCTTTGGGAGATATCATCTAGAACCGGGAAGCAACTGGCCGGATTGCAAAGTGGGCCATAGAGCTGGGGCCGTACGGTTTGAAGTATGTGCCTCGGACAGTGGTTAAGTCTCAAGCACTTGTTGATTTCATCAATGATTGGACGGAAATGCAAGCACCTGAAGAAAAGCTGGATCATACGTATTGGACCATCCATTTTGACGGATCCAGGCAGTTGGAAGGCTCGGGGGCTGGAGTCGTATTAACTTCCCCACGAGGTGATAAGTTTTGTTATGTTCTCCGTTTAATGTTCCCTTGTACTAACAATGCAGCTGAGTATGAAGCCTTGCTCCATGGTCTACGGATGGCTAAGGAGATGAATCTAAGTCGAGTTAAGTGCTTCGGTGACTCGGACCTTGTGGCTCAGCAAGTGTCTGGAACTTGGGACTCCAAGGACCCACTCATGGCAGCATATCGTCGTGAGGTGGATACTGTCGCAGGTTATTTCAAAGGCTATCAGGTGGACCACGTGGATCGGCGGAAAAATGAAGCGGCAGACGCTTTAAGCCGGCTGGGCTCTCAGCGCAAACCGGTCCCACCCAATGTTTTTCTGGATGTGCTTCACAACCCGTCGGTCAAGATCCCTGGTGAAGAGGATTTGGCTATTCCTGATCCGGAGGCTCAATTGGTGGCGGCTCTTCATGTTATTCCAGATTGGACGCTTCCTTACCTGGCGTACAAGAACCGGGGTGAGTTGCCAGAGGATGAGATTCTAGCCCGACAGATAATCCGGCGATCCAAATCCATGGCTATCATCAACGGCGAGTTGTATCATTGCAGTATATCAGGAGCTTTTCAACGCTACGTGTCTCCTGAAGAAGGCCGTGAAATTTTGCGTGAGATCCACGAAGGAGATTGTGGTCACCATGTCGGTTCAAAGTCTCTGGTGGCTAAAGCGTTTCGCCATGGTTTTTATTGGTTAACTGCTCATGCTGATGCGGAGGATCTGGTCAGACGATGTGATGGTTGCCAAAGGTTTTCAAGGCGTGCTCATGTACCGGCTCAAGAATTGAGAATGATTCCAATTACTTGGCCGTTTGTGACTTGGGGGCTGGATATGGTTGGGCCTTTCAAAAGGTCCAAAGATAAGAAGACCCACCTCCTGGTGGCAGTTGACAAGTTTACAAAGTGGGTGGAGGCAGAACCTGTTAGCAAGTGTGATGCGGCCACGGCAGTTCAGTTCATCAAAAAGGTAATTTTCCGGTTTGTCTTTCCGCACAGTATTATCACAGATAATGGTACCAATTTGTCCAAAGGTGCTATGAAGGAGTTCTGCGAACGGGAGCACATCCGGCTCGACGTTTCATCAGTGGCACATCCACAGTCCAATGGTCAAGCATAAAGAGCTAATCAAGAGATCTTGAGAGGCATCAAGCCCCGGCTCATGGTTCCTTTGCAGAGAACGCCGAGTTGTTGGGTAGAAGAATTACCATCTGTGTTATGGAGCATCAATACAACACCCAACAGATCAACAGGATACACACCGTTCTTCATGGTTTATGGAGCGCAGGCGGTTCTCCCCAGTGACATCCGTCATGATTCACCTCGTGTCATGGCTTATATTGAAGCGGACAACGAGATAACATAGCAAGACGCTGTGGACCGATTGGATGAAGAGCGTGACATCGCAGCCGCCCGATCGGTGATTTACCAGCAGGATCTTCGTCGTTATCACAGTCGCCGGGTCAGAACCAGAGCCTTTCAGGAAGGAGATTTGGTGCTTCGGCTCATCCAAGATCAGACTGATATGCATAAGCTATCCCCACCTTGGGAGGGGCCTTTCGTGGTCAGCAAGAATCTGCACAACGGGTCGTACTATCTGATCGATATTCGAGAGCATAAGGACTCACGTACATCAGAGGAGGAGACTAACAGGCCGTGGAATATAGCTCATCTTCGGCCTTACTATACCTGAGCCATTGGCTATACTTATGTATATATTACGACAATGTATATATTATGATTAAATATAATAAATCAGAACCTCAGCTAAAGCGGGGTATCTGTTCTTTTACATCATGTGAGGTTGCACAGAGTTGCTCTAAAGCGGCCTCCGGTTTACCCCTTGAGTTCGCTTTGCTAAAAGCATCGTGTTATATCACTTGGAGGATTGGTCGTGTCCGAACCAATACCATGCCTCTTGATAGGTGAGAGCCACCAGATCACTTGGGGACTTGGTCATGTCTGAACCAGTCATGCCTCTTGATCGGCCTAAGGCCACAGAATCACTTGGGGGCTTGGTCGAACCCGAACCATGACCATGCCATTTGGTCGGCATAAATGCCATAGAATCACTTGGGGACCTGGCTGACTAGAACCATAGTTACACCTAACGGGAGCTTGGTCGTGTTTGGCCATGGTAACGTCATTTGATCAGCTTAAATAAACCTTTTTTGGCAAACATTTTTATCGTTGCTTTTGTTTCACACTTTTCTTTGAAGGGTTTTTTTTGCCTTTCATTGTGTTTTTTAAACCGACAAAGTTTTTTAACCAATCAATTGACGGAACACAGTTCACGTCAATCCGGAGACTGTTTGTCCGGTTTGATCCTTGTTTTTAACATCCTCTTATGGAGTAACACGGTGTTTATTATAACCCGGCACGGTTTACATGGTAAACCAGCGTCATATATATATACAGGAGCTGTTATCTCCTCCAAAGTGTGGGTTTGCAAAACTCCGCTTCAAGGTTGGCCAAGCCAACTTCACACTCAACGATGGCAGGTATTATGTATCTCAAAAATTTGATCATATACTTAAAATTTTGTTTTGGATGTTTTGATTTCATATATACAGACATCATATTCCGCCTGACGGTACAACCGCGGTGGCACTTGACGAATTTCTTATTTCAGAAAGTGTTTTGGAAAGTTCATTACCACAGGAAGAACAAGTTATGCACGAAGGCGTATCAACATCAAAGGTATCAGCTAGCCTATTACAAGGCAACATGGTGCCCATAATAATATAATTCTTTTTCACAAAGGAGAGGCAGTTTTAAAACCGGCTTCCGGTTCAAGCTTGGCCACCAGCCTGGCCTGATGGTTGTGGGTCATCCTGCGCCGCTTCAGCTTCCGTTTCTCTACCCAGTGGCTGGAAATCCACAGTTGTCCAGTTGATTCCCATTAATGCTTGAAAAACAGCTTCATCATGGATCAGCAATGACGGGTCAATATCGGGAGCGTAAGTATGCTTACGGATTGGAGGGATCAGATTTTCCGATTCATGGATTAGTGCAGCTATTCGCTTGTTCTGACTGTCATATTGGGCTTCATAATGAGACAAGTCTGCTTCCTCAGCCAGTTGACAATCTAGCGGACGTACCTCCCGGTTTATTGCTCGCAGATCCACTTCGCCAAATTCTGACCCATCTTCCTTCAAGCTGGGATAGCCCTGAGCCGCTTCAATAGGATCAAAATCCGGCACCCAGGCTTTTGCCCGGATTAAGGCATTGATTGCACCGGTTTGAGCAGCATATTTCTTCAGCTCTTCAACCCGGGCAGGAAGCACCGACAGTTTCATAAGAGTATCTTAAATCAAAGTGGGCACCGGTTTGTTATGAGATGCGGTACAGATGATCCGCTGGGCACCAGTATACAATTGTTCAACCAATGTATAGGCACCTTTTAGATTCTTCCGCACATCTGACCCCAAGTGATCAATGCGTTTCCCTGAAATACCATAAAGGGTTAATAAACCGGCGACTCTGTCAGAAGGCAGAGCCAATTCAGAAGTCAAACTGGCTTACCAAAGATAGCAGTGGTCATGGCATGCACGTGCCGCTTTATGCTGGCCAGTTCATCCGCCACCGGTTTTAGTGCAGCCTCGGCATCCTCTGCTCGTTTGATTAAAGCGGACTTTTCAGTGGCCCAATCCGCCCGCTTCTTCTTGAAGCTCTCCTTAAGCTGTTCCATGGCGCTTAAAGCGCTGGCTAATTCCTCTTTTGCTTTGGAGGTTTCAGCTTGTTGGGTTTTCAGATTTTCTTGGAGATCGGCGACTTGGCTTTCTTTCGTCTTCAGCTCATCCTGCATGCAGACAGTTATATGCTTCAACAAAACGGTACAAGGATTGAAGTACCAACCACATAACAAGTTATGCACTTGGCACTTGGGGGCTAATGCATATTCGATCTTCATCTTTCAATTGCTTACAAAGTCCCAAGATCAATACAAGTATTCAACTTGGCACTTGGGGGCTAATGGCTATTTGCTCGTATATATTCTGATGCGGAAATTTCAATTACTTAAAGTACCGGTTTAACTACGTTAAGTTGAACCGGCCCTTGGGGGCTACATCAGCAAACTTCAAAGCATCAAGATTTATATTGGTAAGTCCCGTTTGAAAGAATATAACAAACCGGCCCTTGGGGGCTAGGAGAGTCAGCAAGAATGGAAGCATACAAGCAGGAAGGAGCATATGGAAGTTACCTCATATTTCTCTTTCATCATATTAACCAGACCGGCTTCATAGTCGCGACTGGTATACAACCGGTTCAGATAGCCGGAATGGATATCTTGGGCGTTCAGAGCAGCATAAGTCGTCAGATCAGTGTTCCACTTGCCTTTGCCAAAGGCAGCAAATTCTTCCTTGGCAGAATGTTTGGATAAAGCGACAGGATTGCTTGGCTCAGTATGGCCAGTGACAGTAATGACAACCTCATCATCCTGGGTACCGCCGGTTTGCACTGGGGCTGTTGGCTTGTTAGTAGGTTTTGCTGGACCGGTGGAACTTTCAATCCGGATGGGACCTGTGGGCTGATTGACAGGACCTAAGGCGTCAGTAGGTCTCTCATCAGCAATAAGATCATCGTCCTGCTGCGGTGGATCGTTGGGTATATCCTCGGGAATAGCCGCTTCAAGATTGGGTGTCTTGCCTGGTTCAAGAATGACATCTTCTTCGGCCGCTTTGTCCAGGCGGGCCTTCTTGCTTGGCCTAGGTTTGGCCCTGAGAAGAATAACAAAATCAAATACAACATATGTTCTAAGGCAATGTACTGCAACCATCACAATAAGTATAGCTTACCCAAGCACCGTTTTGAGCGGTGGGAGCTGAGTAGCCGATGACTCGCCAGAAGATGAGTGGGAAGTAACCTGATAATCGGAGTCAGATGGATTAAGAGGTTGACGAAAGCAGCCCGCTTTAGGACAAGCGCTGACAAGCAAATTAGAGACCTTGGAATGGCGTTTCCAAACCAGACTGTTCGGTAAACCGGCGGAGGTAACTACCTGGCCGCTGTGCCGGGTGGTGCGGCGAGCTTCGTGTTGTTGGGTCTTCATAAGAAGTTTAGGATCCAAGTAAGCAAGAGGATGAGAAAATTTAACTTTCCGGTTTGCCTGACGGATTTTTTGTGAAGGCAAAGTTTCTGAATCGGAAGAGAGAATAATTACCTCCGCAACATCCGCGTGGCTGGCTTCGGCATCATCCTGACAAATATCATCATCAATAAGAAGCATGAAAAATAAACCAAGTGAGTCAAGCTCTACCTCAAAGTCCGGATTATCCACCTCATCATCAGGGGCCGGATTAGAAGATGCAGTGGTTCTTTTCCTGTGGGCAGTCTTCTTCATAGCTTTAGTCTTTTGCCGGATTGCTCCTTCCGGTTTGTCTGGTTTTTCTGGTTTCTCCTGCGGCAGTTTTTTGCTCCAAAACGGATCATCGCCCTGATTATGCAGACACTGATATTAAAAACAATGACCAGACATATCAATAACAGATTCAGCAAAGAGAAAAATCAAAGTCTTACAGCTGGCGATTTGTTGGTGGCACAGAAGGGAAGTAGGCCGGTTCTAGCGCTGACGTGTTCCGGTTCATTCAGTATCTTATGCATAGCCTCTGTGATTTCTTCACCGGAGAGCTGGAGTTTTGAATGTCGCAGTGGGTCATCAACACTGTCGGTATACTCGCACATCAAACCGGAGCGCTGACTAAGGGGCAGTATGCTCCATGATATCCAACAGCGAGCGATATCAACCCCTGTTAAACCGTTGGCCATAAAGGCTCTGAGCTTTGACAGCTGGGGAGCATATTTTCTTCTCTCCTGGGCAGTCAATCTTTGAGGAAAAGGGTGTGTATTGCTGAGCTGCTCCGGACGAAAGCCAGGCAAGGGAATCTCACCAGCAGGGGAGGTGTCTTTGCAGTAGAACCATGTCTGATTCCACTCCTTGGGGTGACTGTGCAGCTTGGCGTGAGGGTATGTGACCTCTTTCCTTTTCTGAATCGCCATGCCACGCAACTCCGTATTAGAGCCATCAGTAAACTCAGTACGGTGGTTTAGATGGAAAAGATCTCTGAACAATTCCACTGTGGGCTCCTCTTGAAAGAACACCTCACAGAGCACTTGAAAGTGGCACATATTTGTAACAGAGTTGGGGCCAGTGTCTTGTGGATGGAGTTGAAATTTGGCTAAAACATCCCGGTAAAACTTAGAACCGGGCGGCTTAAAGCCCCGGGCTAAGTGATCTACGAAAACAACAACCTCTCCTTCTCGAGGTTTGGGAGGGCATTCTTTGCCAGGAGCCCTCCAATGGATGGTATCTTTGCTGCCTAAAGCGCCAATCGGGACTAAATCGTCCAGTTGATCCTCTGTGACGCGAGAAGGAACCCAATTGCACTCATATACTTGCTTGGCCATGATGGAATCTACAAGGTAGAAGATCCCGGTTCAAAAATGCATTTGATCAAGGTACGTTGGTATGGGCACTGTTAAACCGGAGACAGAACTATCTGAACCGGAGTTTCATGAAGCAACCAACATCTGGCGGTTCAATAAGGGGACTAATGGCATATACCGGTTTGGAAAATTTTCTGTAAGGTTAAACCACCTGATCTAAGCATTGAAAAGCCGAGATTGCGGATGGATAAGTATGCAGAAACAAATTTCACAAGATTTCTCTACAGCGTTGGATCTGAAGCAAGTTCGAAAAATAAGAAAAATATTCAAAAGCTCAAAGTAGAACAGTATTGAATCAATGGGCAGAAATATATGTGAGATCTATGGTCTTGGGCATGAAACTAAAGGCGGATACTAAAAGCTACCGCTACACAGAGCAGGGGTCCACAGATGCATCCAGGAGCTAGTATATGAACAGGAACAGGAAATGAACACTGCAAGAACATGAAACCCTAGAACAGATCTGTGTTGAGAAGAGCAGAAGGTTTACCAGAGTTGAGGAAGACGCGGAAGGTTGCCGCGGTGCTCTGGTTCGTTCAGGTTGATGCAGCGGCTAAGGTTGGTGAAGAAGTTGACAGCGGCGGTGGAGCTCCGAGGCTGGCGATGCGAGGAAGACGAAGAAGAAAGGCACGAAGGGGAGGAAAGAAATGACCCTTCGGTCCTACTTATAAGGCAAAAAGACATGTGTTAGGCGCGACAATCAAGGGGCCACGAAACGGAACTGTCGCCTCGATTCCCGCAGATCTATTAAACAAGGAAGCATAATGGATAGCTTCGGTATGATAGGTGACGTCACTCCGGTTTACATCAATCAGAGAAGATGACATCATGGCGCTTTACAGCAATCATGAGAATATGTTGAAGATGAAGTTTTTGCTAAAGGATTGACATGAACCCGTTCAAATCAATCTAGGGCCTAGTGTTAGGGACATTACTGTTGGGCGTAAACCAGCCTATCTGGGCCGGGTTAACTTCGTCAGTAGTTAAGTATGTTAAAGCCCAAGAAGGCAGATGAGGGCCCAAGGCCCATGGTCGGTTCAAGGCCTGTAGCTGTAAACCGGCGTTGGTAGTTAACTTGTATTGTAAGTTAGGAATAAGTAAAGACCAAACCAGACACATCTATGAGCCGGTATTGGGACTCTGTGAACCGACGGGCGTCACCCGTGTATATAAGGGGACGACCCGGCGGCGGTTCAAGGACAACAGACAACAACTCGAGACATAGGCGAAGCTTGTTTGCTCCCTAGTCATCGAAACCCCATCAATTCCATCACAACTAGATGTAGGCTTTTACCTTCATTGAAGGGGCCGAACTAGTATAAACTCTCTTGCGTCCTTGTGTCCGCTTTAACCCCTTCAAGCTAACCCGTCGCGATGGCTCCACGACTAAGTCCTTTCTCTAGGACATCTGTCGTGACAAAACCACGACAGTTGGCGCCCACCGTGGGGCTATCGCACGATGGTTTCCGGTTCTTGGAGGGCCGCTTTGAAGGACTCGAGGGCTACGCTGTAGGCCGGATGACTAAGAGTCGTCGCGGCAAGCTCTACATCGACGACGCAGGCTGGGGCCCCGAGGCCGGCTCAATTGAGTACGAGTACAGGGTCCCCTTTGGTAGCATTCACGTTTTCATTGGCAAGATCGGTGAACCGGGCCCTGAGCCGGACATCTGCACCGACCTCGTCGAGACGGCTCAGCATGCGCAATCCGCCCGGGTTAAACTGGACATGAAGCGTGCCTTCGTGGGAGTCATCCATGGAGGAAGTTATGAGGACGGATCGGAGTTTCGCGGGGCGACTGTCGTTTGTTCCGGTGACGAATCTTCGACCAAAGAAACCGAATCTCTTTATCAGCTACAAGATGGCCGGATTGGGAGCTGTTCCGATGGCGACAGTATTCCGGACCCCTCTGATCTGCCCAACCGGGTTGGAATATTCATGACCGGAACACAAGCAGCGCTTCATTCTTCGACAGCCGCGGCAACGATCTCCGGTTCAGCAACGGCGACGGCTGCCGGGGCAGGAGGCCCTGTGCGCCCGCCGGCTCAGGTTCTATCAGAACTATTTGATGCGTTGGCTGTGCTTATGGCGGAAGTTAATCCGACAGATCAGGACGTTCACAACACGGAGATTGCAAAGGTAAAGGAACAGATCACCCAGGCCAAGGCGGATCTGGCGGCTGAGGACACCAGGATGGCCGCAGAGCGGGCCGCTTTAGACGCACAGGCCTACAGGCTTATGTTGGACCAGAGCGCGTCGCATGAAGTCATGAGGAGGAAGCACCGATCCCGCTTACCTCCGGTTTTCGAGGCCAGAGACCTTTTCAACACTCCAGGACCAAGAGCCGGCAATCCGCTGGAGGGGAACCGGGCAGAAGCCCCTGGGACCGGTGCACCGGTTCAGCCTCGTCAGATGGACCCGCCTCGTCAAAACACCGTTATACCTCAGGATGCTTTAACACCTCCGGGTCACTACTCCAACCCAATGGACAATCTTGTTGCCGCTGCTGCACGGCTGGAGGCCATTCCAATTGAAGGTGACTCGCCGCAGGCAGTAGAGACGCGACGGGTCAAGGAACTTCTGAGGACAACTTTGGCCCAACAGGAAGCATACTCGTACAGCCGCGACCGGATCCACTCGACCCCCCGTCCAAGCCGGAGCTATAGCAGACACATGGATGAACCAGCAGTGTCGAGTAATGAACGACGTGGAGCACCCCGTGGCAACAACCCTACGGGTGGTGCTGATGATGCTCAGGAAGTGGTGAACCGGGCCCGAGCGCGCAGGGAGGCCGAGTTAGCCGCACAGCATCAGGCTCGGCAGCTCACGCCGGTTCGTCCAACCATCTCGATCGAACCTGGTGTTACTTCTAGTTCTTTGGGGGTGCCTTGCCTTATCCCCGCTTTACGCAACGTGCACCTGCCCAAGGATTTCAAAGGCCCGCGCAAGGTACCAAATTACACGGCGGATCAACCTCCAGAGACATGGGTGGAGAGCTATGAGATGGCCATGGAGATGCTTGATGTGGATGACACGGCGTGTGCGAAATACTTCACCATGATGCTAGAAGGAACGACCCGTACTTGGTTAAAAAGCTTGCCAGCTAATTCTATCAGTTCATGGGCCCAATTACGAGCCCGGTTTATTAGCAATTTCAAGGATACCTGTAAACAGCCTATGTCGATAGTAGACTTAGCTGCATGTGTCCAGGAGGAAGGAGAATCAACGACTCATTGGGTGCGCCGGGTTTCACAAGTGTTGCACTCCTCAGACCGCATCAACGCTGACACCGCAGTATTAATCCTAGAAGGCAACTGCCGGTTTGGGCCCCTGAAGTTGAAATTTGGACGGATGAAGCGTCATTGCACCGACATGGGGACCCTCATGGCCGCTTTGGTGAAATATGCTGATTCTGATAGTACCAAGGATCCCGAATCTGATGATGACAAGACAGGGAAAGGGAAGAAGAACAGCAGCTCCAAAGGTCAGCAGCATCACTGGGTAGGCAATGGCGGAGGAGGCAAGCGTAAAGCGGATGGTAACATGGACTTTGTGGCTAATACCAACGCACAGGACAATGGCCGGTGACGCAAGGGTAGGCCGAAAAATCATAATGGAGCACCCAATCCTAACCCAAACTGCCTAAACTATCTGCTAAGCTAGCCCTGTCCAAGACATGGGACGAAGGAGGAGCCAGCAAACCACCTTTGGAAGGATTGCTTTATTATGCAGGAGTTCAAGAATTCTAATAATTTCCGGTATGATCACGAATCTGGCGGTGGCTCAGGGTCCAGGCCGGGTTACAGTGGAGGAAGTTCCGGTTCAGGATTTAATGGTAATCTGGGCGGACATAATGGTCAAAATAGTCAGAACAACCAGGGTGGTTACAACCAACACACAACAACTCGAGACATAGGCGAAGCTTGTTTGCTCCCTAGTCATCGAAACCCCATCAATTCCATCACAACTAGACGTAGGCTTTTACCTTCATCGAAGGGGCCGAACTAGTATAAACTCTCTTGCGTCCTTGTGTCCGCTTTAACGCCTTCAAGCTAACCCGTCGCGATGGCTCCACGACTAAGTCCTTTCTCTAGGACATCTGCCGTGACAAAACCACGACAGTATTCTAATAAATTCTGATTCATATGTGTCTCTCTCAAAAGGTGTGTACAGCAAGGATGATTGTGGTAAATTAAAAGCAAAGACTCAGGATGTGTTTGGATGACCACCAAACCTGACCACACCAAAAAATTGGCTAGCCCATGGCATTTGGTAGCTGTTTGGATCGCTACCAAAAAATTGGCGTGCCCAGCACAGCCGCCGTGCCCCCGTGTAAATCGCGCCAACACACGGGCGAGCCGTGGGCGGAGAAAAGCTCCGCCAATAAATTGGCATCGTGACTCTGTCCTCTAATTCCTGGTGGGGCCCATGTAATGTTACTGATGCGGTGCATGCAGCCGGGCGTTTTGCATCTATTGGCATGTAATTAGTCATTTTAGTCGCAACGATTAGTTATGGCATGCAGTTTGGTGCTTAAAAAACAAAGTGCATGCAGCGTGATTTTTTCCTGCGCTGCGCGAGGACCAGTGTACTAAAAACTTCCGGCTATGGCTGTCTCGTGTCACTCTGTTGGCAAGCATATTTCTTTTCTCTTGTATGCATCTTTGTTTTTATTTAGATAATAGACGTGTGAAGTATTCCAAAGTCCAGTGTAGACATTCAGGTCAGCGGTGCAAACAAACGGAAGTCTTGCCAAAATTTTGGGCAACAACTGGGCTACAATCCAAACAAAAACTACTTACCAATATATTGGTCATGCCCTTGATTTGGTCATACCAAAATTTTGGTAGGGCTAGCTGGGGCTCAAACCAAATACACCCTCAAATCATACAAGACGCTCCAAGCAAAACACATATCATGTGGTGAATAAAAATATAGCTCCAAGTAAAGTTACCAATAGACGAAGACAAAAGAGGGGATGCCTTCCGGGGCATCCCCAAGCTTAGGCTTTTTGGTGTCCTTGGATTTTACCTTGGGGTGCCTTGGGAATCCCCAAGCTTAGTCTCTTGCCACTCCTTGTTCCATAATCCATCAAATCTTTACCCAAAACATGAAAACTTCACAACACAAAACTTAACCGAAAATCTCGTGACCTTCGTTAGCAAAAAAAAACACCACTTCAAGGTATTGTAATGAACTCATTCTTTATTTATGTTGGTGTTAAACCTATTGTATTCCAACTTCTCTATGGTTTATAAACTCCATTACTAGCCATAGATTCATCGGAATAAGCAAACAACACACGAAAAACAGAATCTATCAAAAACAGAACAGTCTGTAGTAATCTGTAACTAACGCAAACTTCTGGAACCCCAAAAATTCTAAAATAAATTTCTGGATGTGAGGAATTTATCTATTAATCATCTTCAAAAAGAATTAACTAAATAGAACTCTCCAATAAAAATGGCAGCAATTCTCGTGAGCGCTAAAGTTTCTGTTTTTTTCAGCAAGATCAAAACGACTTTCCCCAAGTCTTCCCAACGGTTCTACTTGGCACAAACACTAATCAAACACAAAAAACACAACCAAAAAAAGTCTAGATAAATTATTTATTACTAAACAGGAACAAAAAGCAAGGAACAAAAAATAAAATTGGGTTACCTCCCAACAAGCGCTATCGTTTAACGCCCCTAGCTAGGCATAAAAGCGAAGATAGATCTAGGTATTCTCATCTTTGATTTTTCATTTTTTAGCGGAGTCATGCTCGAATCCGGGAGGTTCTTTAAGTTTCCCTTCATATTCAGAAATTTTTAGATCTAAAAGAGTCCAACCGCTTATTACAAAGAGTGATCAACATATTCATGCGGTGAAGATTCCCGCTAACACTCTTAAGAGGTTCAAGAGATTTTTGTAATATTTCGTTACTTCGCAAATTTTCTCAAAAACTTGGGTTTCTTCCTGGGTATGATGGGGCCCCTTTTGTTGAGGTAGTGTTCCCACTATTCCCTCTATAATTTCATGCGCAATACTGGAATCAATTTCGATAAAATTTCCTTTGGCAATGCAGTCCAAGAGTTATCTACGGGACATATTTAGTCCAACATAAAAATGGCGAAGCAAAATTCTAAAATTCACCTCTAGGGTGCAATTACGATAAGATTCCATCATCCTAAACCAAGCATCTTCCTTGTCTTTTTTTGAAGTGAAGAACCTCAAACTCGGGAGACAAAGGAGCGGATAAAGGACTAGCCATAACGACGAAGCAAGCGAAAAAGAGGGTGAATAAAACGACAAGGGTGAAGTGGGGGAGAGGAAAACGAGAGGCAAATGGAAAATAATGTAATGCGAAGGGTACGAGTTGTTATGGGTACTTGGTATGTCTTGACTTGGTGTAGATCTCGCCGGCAACGGCGCCAGAAATCCTTCTTGCTACCTCTTGAGCATGCGTTGGTTTTCCCTTGAAGAGGAAAGCGTGATGCAGCAAAGCAACGTAAGTATTTCCCTCAGTTTTTGAGAATCAAGGTATCAATCCAGTAGGAGACCACGTGCAAGTCACCTCGTACCTACACAAACAAATAAGAACCTCGCAACCAGCGTGATAAAGGGGTTGTCAATCCCTTCACGGCCACTTGCAAGTGTGAGATCTGATAGAGATAATAATAATAAGATAAATATTTTTGGTATTTTTAATGATATAGATTTGAAAGTAAATATTGCAAAATAAACGGTGCCAGAAATAGCTAGTTGACGGAAGATTAATATGATGGAAGATAGACCAGGGGGCCATAGGTTTCACTAGTGGCTTCTGTCAAGATAGCATAAGTATTACGGTGGGTGAACAAATTACTGTCGAGCAATTGATAGAATTGAGCATAGTTATGAGAATATCTAGGTATGATCATGTATATAGGCATCACGTCCGTGACAAGTAGACCGACTCCTTCCTGCATCTACTACTATTACTCCACACATCGACCACTATCCAGCATGCATCTAGAGTAATAAGTTCATAAGAACGGAGTAACACTTTAAGCAAGATGACATGATATAGAGGGATAAACTCATGCAATATGATATAAACCCCATCTTTTTATCCTCGATGGCAACAATACAATACGTGTCGTTTCCCCTACTGTCACTGGGATCGAGCACCGCAAGATTGAACCCAAAGCTAAGCACTTCTCCCATTGCAAGAAAGATCAATCTAGTAGGCCAAACCAAACTGAAAATTCGAAGAGACTTGCAAAGATAACCAATCATACATAAAAGAATTCAGAGAAGATTCAAATATTGTTCATAGATAATCTTGATCATAAACCCACAATTCATCGGATCTCGACAAACACACCGCAAAATAAGATTACATCGAATAGATCTCCAAGAGAATCGAGGAGAACTTTGTATTAAGATCCAAAGAGAGAGAAGAAGCCATCTAGCTAATAACTATGGACCCGAAGGTATGAGGTAAACTACTCACACATCATAGGAGGGGCTATGGTGTTGATGTAGAAGCCCTCCGTGATCAATGCCCCCTCCGGCGGAGCGCCCGAAAAGGCCCCAAGATGGGATCTCACGAATGCAGAAGGTTGCGGCGGTGGAATTAGGTTTTCAGGGTGCCCTCTGATGTTTTCAGGGTACGTAGGTATATATAGGAGGAAGAAGTAGGTCGGTGGAGCCACGAGGGGCCCATGAGGGTGGAGGGCGCGCCCCCTGCCTCGTGGCCTCCTGGTTGATTGCTTTACATCCACTCCAAGTCCTCTGGATCACGTTTGTTCCAAAAATCACGCTCCCGAAGGTTTCATTCCGTTTGGACTCCTTTGATATTCTTTTTCCGCGAAACACTGAAATAGGCAAAAAAAATTGGGCTTGGCCTCCGGTTAATAGGTTAGTCCCAAAAATAATATAAAAGTGTATAAATAAGCCCATTAAACATCCAAAACAGAATATATAATAGCATGGAACAATCAAAAATGATAGATATGTTGGAGATGTATCATGGCTGGCCGCCTCCCCCCAAGCTCCTTTATATACGGGGGCAGGGGGCACCCCAAGGACACAACAATTGATCATTGATCTCTTAGCCATGTGCGGTGCCCCCCTCCACCATAATCCACCTCGGTCATATCGTAGCGGTGCTTAGGCGAAGCCCTGCGTCGGTAGCATCACCATCACCGTCACCACGCCGTCGTGCTGACGAAGCTCTTCCCGGAAGCTCTACTAGATCATGAGCTCACGGGACGTCACCGAGCTGAAGCGTGCTGAACGCGGAGGTGCCGCACGTTCGGTGCTAAAAATCGGTCGATCGTGAAGACGTACGACTACATCAACCGCGTTGCTATAACGCTTCCGCTTATGGTCTACGAGGGTACGTAGACAACACTCTCCCCTCTCGTTGATGTGCATCACCATGATCTTGCGTGTGCGTAGGAAAATTTTGCAATTACTGCATTCCCCAACAGTGGCATCCGAGCCAGGTTTATGTGTAGATGTTATATGCACGAGTAGAACACAAGTGAGTTGTGGGCGATACAAGTCAGACTGCTTACCAGCATGTCATACTTTGGTTCGGCGGTATTGTTGGATGAAGCAGCCCGGACCGACATTACGCGTACGCTTACGCGAGACTGGTTCTACTGACGTGCTTTGCACATAGGTGGCTGGCGGGTGCCAGTTTCTCCAACTTTAGTTGAACCGAGTGTGGCTATGCCTGGTCCTTGTGAAGGTTAAAACAACACTAACTTGACAAAATATTGTTGTGGTTTTGATGCGTAGGTAAGAACGGTTCTTGCTCAGCCCGTAGCAGCCACGTAAAACTTGCAACAACAAAGTAGAGGACATCTAACTTGTTTTTGCAGGGCATGTTGTGATGTGATATGGTCAAGACATGATGCTATATTAATTGTATGAGATGATCATGTTTTGTAACGGAGTTATCGACAACTGGCAGGAGCCATATGGTTGTCGCTTGATTGTATGCAATTCAATCGCCCTGTAATTGCTTTACTTTATCACTAAGCGGTAGCGATAGTCGTAGAAGCAATAGTTGGCGAGATGACCACGATGCTATGATGGAGATCAAGGTGTCGCGCCAGTGACGATGGTGATCATGACGGTGCTTTGGAGATGGAGATCAAAGGCACAAGATGATGATGGCCATATCATATCACTTATATTGATTGCATGTGATGTTTATCCTTTATGCATCTTATTTTTCTTTTTTTGACGGTAGCATTATAAGATGACCTCTCACTAACTTCAAGGTAAAGGTGTTCTCCCTGAGTATGCACCATTGCCAAAGTTCGTCGTGCCGAGACACCACGTGATGATCGGGTGTGATAAGCTCAACGTTCATCTACAACGGGTGTAAGACAGTTTTGCACACGCAGAATACTCAGGTTAAACTTGACGAGCCTAGCATATGCAGATATGGCCTCGGAACACTGAGACTGAAAGGTCGAGCGTGAATCATATAGTAGATATGATCAACATAGAGATGTTTACCATTGAAAACTACTCCATCTCACGTGATGATCGGTTATGGTTTAGTTGATATGGATCACGTGATCACTTAGATAATTAGAGGGATGTATATCCAAGTGGGAGTTCTTAAGTAATATGATTAATTGAACTTAAATTTATCATGAACTTAGTACCTGATAGTATTTTGCTTGTCTATGTTATTGTAGATAGATGGCCCGTGCTATTGTTCCGTTGAATATTAATGCGTTCCTTGAGAAAGCAAAGTTGAAAGATGATGGTAGCAATTACACGAGCAGGGTCCGTAACTTGAGGATTATCCTCATTGCTGCACAGAAGAATTACGTCCTGGAAGCACCGCTGGGTGCCAGGCCTGTTGTAGATGCTACTGACAACGTTAAGAACGTCTGGCAGAGCAAAGTTGATGACTACTCGATAGTTCAGTGTGCCATGCTTTATGGCTTAGAACCGGGACTTCAACAACATTTTGAACGTCATGGAGCATATGAGATGTTCCAGGAGTTGAAGTTAATATTTCAAGAAAATGCTCGGATTGAGAGATATGAAGTCTCCAATAAATTCTACAGCTGCAAGATGGAGGAGAATAGTTCTGTCAGTGAACATATACTCAAAATGTCTGGGTATAACAATCACTTGATTCAATTGGGAGTTAATCTTCTGGATAATAGTGTCATTAACAGAATTGTTCAATCACTGCCACCAAGCTACAAGAGCTTCGTGATGAACTATAATATGCAAGGGATGGATAAGACAATTCCCGAGCTCTTCGCAATGCTAAAGGCTGCGGAGGTAGAAATCAAAAAGGAGCATCAAGTGTTGATGGTCAACAAGACCACCAGTTTCAAGAAAAAGGGTAAAGGGAAGAAGAAGGGGAACTTCAAGAAGAACGTAAAACAAGTTGCTGATCAAGAGAAGAAACCTAAGTCTGGACCTAAGCCCGAGATTGAGTGCTTGTACTGCACACTGGAAGCGGAAATGCCCCAAGTATTTGGCGGATAAGAAGGATGGCAAGGTGAACAAAGTTATATGTGATATATATGTTATTGATGTGTACCTTACTAGAGCTTGCAGTAGCACCTGGGTGTTTGATACTGGTTCTGTTGCTAATATTTGCAACTCGAAACAGGGACTACGGATTAAGTGAAGACTGGCTAAGGACGAGGTGACGACGCGCATGGGAAATGGTTCCAAAGTCGATGTGATCGCCGTCGGCATGCTACCTCTACATCTACCTTGGGGATTAGTTTTAGACCTGAATAATTGTTATTTGGTACCAGCGTTAAGCATGGACATTATATCTGGATCTTGTTTCATGAGAGACGGTTATTCGTTTAAATCTGAGAATAATGGTTGTTCTATTTATATGAGTAATATCTTTTATGGTCATGCACCCTTGAAGAGTGGTCTATTTGTGTTGAATCTCGATAGTAGTGATACACATATTCATAATGTTGAAGCCAAAAGATGCAGAGTTGATAATGATAGTGCAACTTATTTATGGCATTGCCGTTTTGGGTCATATTGGTGTAAAGCGCATGAAGAAACTCCATACTGATGGACTTCTGGAATCACTTGATTATGAATCACTTGGTACTTGCGAACCATGCCTCATGGGCAAGATGACTAAAATGTCGTTCTCCGAAACAATGAGCGAGCAACAGATTTATTGGAAATCATACATACTAATGTATGTGGTCCGATGAATATTGAGGCTTGCGGCGGGTATCGTTATTTTGTCACCTTCATAGATTATTTGAGCAGATATGGGTATATCTACTTAATGAAGCATAAATCTGAAACATTTGAAAAGTCAAAGAATTTCTGAGTGAAGTGGAAAATCATCGTAACAAGAAAATAAAGTTTCTACGATCTGATCGTGGAGGAGAATATTTGAGTTACGAGTTTGGTCTACATTTGAAACAATGCGGAATAATTTTGCAACTCACACCACCTGGAACACCACAGCGTAATGGCGTATCCGAACACCGTAATCGTACTTTACTAGATATGGTGCGATCTATGATGTCTCTTACTGATTTACCGCTATCGTTTTGGGGTTATGCTTTAGAGACGGATGCATTCACGTTAAATAGGGCACCATCGAAATCCGTTGAGATGACGCCTTATGAACTATGGTTTGGCAAGAAACCAAAGTTGTCGTTTCTTAAAGTTTGGGGTTGCGATACTTATGTGAAAAAGCTTCAACCTGATAAGCTCAAACCCAAATCAGAGAAATGTGTCTTCATAGGATACCCAAAGGAAACTGTTGGGTACACCTTCTATCACAGATCCAAAGGCAAGACATTTGCTGCTAAGAATGGATCCTTTCTAGAGAAGGAGTTTCTCTCGAAAGAAGTGAGTGGAAGGAAAGTAGAACTTGATGAGGTAACTGTACCTGCTCCCTTATTGGAAAGTAGTTCATCACAGAAACCAGTTCCTGTGACGCCTACACCAATTAGCGAGGAAGCTAATGATATTGATCATGAAACTTCAGATCAAGTTACTACCAAACCTCGTAGGTCAACCAGAGTAAGATCCGCTCCAGAGTGGTACGGTAATCCTATTCTGGAGGTCATGTTACTTGACCAAGGCGAACCTACGAACTATGAAGAAGCGATGGTGAGCCCAGATTCCGCAAAATGCATTGAAGCCATAAAATCTAAGATGGGATCCATGTATGAGAATGAAGTGTGGACTTTGGTTGACTTGTCCGATGATCAGCAAGCCATAGAAAATAAATGGATCTTCAAGAAGAAGACTGACACTGACGGTAAAGTTACTATCTACAAAGCTTGACTTGTTACGAAAGGGTTTCAACAAGTTCAAGGGGTTGACTACGATGAGACTTTCTCACCTGTAGTGATGCTTAAGTCTGTCCGAATCATGTTAGCAATTGCCGCATTTTATGATTATGAAATTTGGTAAATGGATGTCAAAACTGCATTCCTGAAGGTTTTGTCGATCCAAAGGGAGCTAACAAAGTGTGCAAGCTCCAGCGATCCATTTATGGACTGGGGCAAGCCTCTCGGAGTTGGAATAAACATTTTGATAGTGTGATCAAAGCATATGGATTTATACAGACTTTTGGAGAATCTTGTATTTACAAGAAAGTGAGTGGGAGCTCTGTAGCATTTCTAATATTATATGTGGATGACATATTGTTGATTGGAAATGATATAGAATTTCTGGATAGCATAAAAGGATACTTGAATAAGAGTTTTTCAATGAAAGACCTCGATGAAGCTCCTTACATATTGGGCATCAAGATCTATAGAGATAGATCAAGACGCTTAATTGGACTTTCACAAAGCACATACCTTGACAAAGTTTTGAAAAAGTTCAAAATGGATCAAGCAAAGAAAGGGTTCTTGCCTGTGTTACAAGGAGTGAAATTGAGTCAAACTCAATGCCCGACCACTGCAGAAGATAGAGAGAAAATGAAAAGTGTTCCCTATGCTTCAGCCATAGGCTCTATCATGTATGCAATGTTGTGTACCAGACCTGATGTGTGCCTTGCTATTAGTTTAGCAGGGAGGTACCAAAGTAATCCAGGAGTGGATCACTGTAAAGCAGTCAAGAACATCCTGAAGTACCTAAAAAGGACTAAGGAGATGTTTCTCGTTTATGGAGGTGACAAAGAGCTCGTCGTAAATGGTTACGTCGATGCAAGCTTTGGCACTGATCCGAACGATTCTAAATCACAAACCGGACACGTGTTTATATTGAACGGTGGAGCTGTTAGTTGGTGCAGTTCTAAACAAAGCGTCGTGGCAGGATCTACGTGTGAAGCGGAGTACATAGCTGCTTCGGAAGCAGCAAATGAAGGAGTCTGGGTGAAGGAGTTCATATCCGATCTAGGTGTCATACCAAGTGCATCGGGTCCAATGAAAATCTTTTGTGACAATACTGGTGCAATTGCCTTGGCAAAGGAATCCAGATTTCACAAGAGAACCAAGCACATCAAGAGACGCTTCAATTCCATCCGGGATCAAGTCTGGGTGGGAGACATAGAGACTTGCAAGATACATACGGATCTGAATGTTGCAGACCCGTTGACTAAGCCTCTTCCATGAGCAAAACATGATCAACACCATGATTCCATGGGTGTTAGAATCATTACTGTGTAATCTAGATTATTGACTCTAGTGCAAGTGGGAGACTGAAGGAAATATGCCCTAGAGGCAATAATTAGTTATTATTTATTTCCTCATATCATGATAAATGTTTATTATTCATGCTAGAATTGTATTAACTGGAAACATAATACATGTGTGAATACATAGACAAACATAGTGTCACTAGTATGCCTCTACTTGACTAGCTCGTTGATCAAAGATGGTTGAATTTCCTAGCCATAGACATGAGTTGTCATTTGATTAATGGGATCACATCATTAGGAGAATGATCTGATTGACTTGACCCATTTCATTAGCTTAGCACTTGATCATTTAGTTTACTGCTATTGCTTTCTCCATGACTTATACATGTTCCTATGACTATGAGATTATGCAACTCCCGAATACCAAAAGAACAATTTGTGTGCTACCAAACGTCACAACGTAATTGGGTGATTATAAAGGTGCTCTACACGTGTCTCCGATGGTGTTTGTTGAGTTGGCATAGATCAAGAATAGGATTTGTCACTCCGATTATCGGAGAGGTATCTCTGGGCCCTCTCGGTAATGCACATCACTATAAGCCTTGCAAGCAATGTGACTAATGAGTTAGTTACGGGATGATGCACTACGGAATCAGTAAAGAGACTTGCTGGTAACGATATTGAGCTAGGTATTAAGATACCGATGATCGAATCTCGGGCAAGTAACTTACCGATGACAAAGGGAACAACGTATATTGTTATGCGGTTTGACCGATAAAGATCTTCATAGAATATGTAGGAACCAATATGAGCATCCAGGTTCCACTATTGGTTATTGACCGGAGACGTGTCTCGGTCATGTCTACATAGTTCTCGAACCCGTAGGGTCCGCACGCTTAAAGTTCCGTGACGATCGGTATTATGAGTTTTCATGTTTTGATGTACCGAAGGTAGTTCGGAGCCCCGGATATGATCACGGACATGATGAGGAGTTTCAAAATGGTCGAGACGTAAAGATCGATATATTGGACGACTATGTTCGGACACCGGAAGTGTTTCGGGAGGTTTCGTGCATATACCGGAGTACCGGGGGGGTTACCGGAACCCCCCGGGGAGTATATTGGGCCTAATGGGCCCTAGTGGGAGAAGAGGAGGGGCGGCCAAGGGCAGCCGCGTGCCCCCTCTCCCTCTAGTCCGAATTGGACAAGGAGGGGGGCGACACCCCCCTTTCCTTCTCTTCCTCTCTCCCTTCCTTCCTTTCTCCTACTCCTACTAGGAAAGGAGGAGTCCTACTCCCGGTGGGAGTAGGACACCCTCTTGGCGCGCCCTCCTCCTTGGACGGCCGCCTCCCCCCTAGCTACTTTATATATGGGGGTAGGGGGCACCCCAAGGACACAAAAATTGATCATTGGTCTCTTAGCCGTGTGAAGTGCCCCCCTCCACCATAATCCACCTCGGTCATATCGTAGCGGTGCTTAGGCGAAGCCCTGCGTCGGTAGCATCATCATCACCGTCACCACGCCGCCGTGCTGACGAAGCTCTTCCCGGAAGCTCTACTGGATCGTGAGCTCGCGGGACGTCACCGAGCTGAACGTGTGCTGAACGCGGAGGTGTCGTATGTTCGGTGCTGAGAATCGGTCGATCATGAAGACGTACGACTACATCAACCGCGTTATTCTAACACTTCCGCTTACGATGTACGAGGGTACGTAGACAACACTCTCCCCTCTCGTTGCTGTGCATCACCATGATCTTGCGTGTGCGCAGGAAAATTTTGAAATTACTGCGTTCTCCAAAAAGGGGGCGCCTAGAACACACAACAGCAATCATTGCGGCGCCCCCTCTACAGTTTACACCCCCGGTCATAGTTTTGCGGTGCTTAGGCGAAGCCCTACGAGAATCACTTCACCATCACCGTCACCATGCCGTCATGCTGACGGAACTCATCTACTTCCTTGATGGATCAAGAAGGCGAGGGACATCATCGCACTGAACGTGTGCAGAACTCGGAGGTGTCGTACGTTCGGTACTTGACCGGTCGGAGCTAGAAGAAGTTCAACTACATTAACTGCGTTGTCAAACGCTTCCACTTTCGGTCTATGAGGGTACATGGACACACTCTCCCCCTCTCGTTGCTATGCATATCCTAGATAGTTCTTGCGTGAGTGTAGGATTTTTTTGAAATTGCATGCTACGTTTCCCAACACTCGACGCTCAGCGGCAACCATCACGGAGACCGACGGTTGCGCAGGTGCCATTCCTTCCCTCCCCTCCCCTTCTTCCCCATCTTTAGCTGGTCCCAATCACTATGCATCATCCTGCATCCCCATCCCGGTGGGGACTAACATGGAGGTTGGTGGCATCCTAGCACCGATAGTTTGTGTCCCCTTGTGCCATGCCCTTACATCCTCCCGATCTATCGGTCCTTGTCCCATGTGCCACACCCGTCCATACTCCCTGTCTACCCCATCCTTTCCCACCATGGCTGGAGCAGCTACAACTCCTCTTCTCCAATCACTCTTCAGCATGGTTGTAGCCTACTGATAACCCACAAGTATAGGGGATTGCAAAAGTTTTCGATAAGTAAGAGTGTCGAACCCAACGAGGAGCTAAAGGCAGAACAAATATTCCCTCAAGTTCTATCGACCACCGATACAACTCTACGCACGCTTGACGTTCGCTTTACCTAGAACAAGTATGAAACTAGAAGTATTTTGTAGGTGTTGTTGGATAGGGTTGCAAGGTAATAAAGAGCATGTAAATAAAAAGTAGGGGCTGTTTAGATAAGGACACAACTAAGTTAGTTTTAGTAAAGAGCTTTTTGTTACAAGAAAGTTATTTGTCCCTAGGCAAGCGATAACTAGACCGGTAATCATTATTGCAATTTTATTTGAGGGAGAGGCATAAGCTAACATACTTTCTCTACTTGGATCATATGCACTTATGATTGGAACTCTAGCAAGCATCCGCAACTACTAGAGATCATTAAGGTAAAACCCAACCATAGCATTAAAGTATCAAGTCCTCTTTATCCCATACGCAAATAACCTACTTACTCGGGTATGTGCTTCAGTCACTCACGCCACCCACCATAAGCAAATCATGAACATATGACAAACCCCACAGCGGGAATCCCTCAAGCTTGCGCGACACGGAGAGCACCATAGGACAACACCAATAATAAAACATGCAACTCAAACCAATCATGATCATCAAATAACCCATAGGACAAAACTAATCTACTCAAACATCATAGGATAGCCATACATCATTGGGAAATAATATATAGCGTTGAGCACCATGTTTAAGTAGAGATTACAGCGGGTAAAAGAGGAGTTACACCGCTGCATAGAGTGGGAGGAGTTGGTGATGATGGCGGTGAAGTTGTTGGTGAAGATTGCGGTGATGATGATGACCCCGGCGGTGTTCCGGAGCCACTGGAAGAGAGGGGGAGAGGGCCCTTCTTCTTATTCTTGTTCTTCTTCTTCTTATTCTTCTTCTTCCTTGACCTCCTCCCCAGATGGGAGAAGGTTTTCCCCTTTGGTCCTTGATCTCCATGGCATGGGAGGGGCGAGAGCCCCTCCGAGATTGGATCTGTCTCTCTTTGTTTCTGCATTCTCAGATTCTGCCCTTTCACCATTTCTTATATTCCCGGTGATCCGTAACTCCGATTGGGCTGAAATTTTAACACGATCTCTATCCGGATATTAGCTTTCTTGCTGCGAAAAAAGGGCATCAACCACCTTACGGGGTGGCCACGAGGGCCCAGGGCGCGCCTGCCCCCCTGGGGCGCGCCCCCTACCTCGTGGCCCCCTCGGGCATCGTCTCGCGTGGATTTTTCTTCCCAAAAATCACATATATTCCAAAAAAAATCTCCGTCAGTTTTTATCCCGTTTGGACTCCGTTTGATATGGATTTACTGTGAAACAAAAAACATGCAACAAACAAGAACTGACACTGGGCACTAGATCGATATGTTAGTCCCAAAAATAGTATAAAAAGTTGCCAAAAGTATATGAAAGTTGTAGAATATTGGCATGGAACAATCAAAAATTATAGATACGACGGAGACGTATCAGCATCCCCAAGCTTAATTCCTGCTCGTCCTCGAGTAGGTAAATGATAAAAAAGATAATTTTTGATGTGGAATGCTACCTAGCATAATCTTGATCATGTAATCTAATCATGGCATGAATATTAAGACACGAGTGATTCAAAGCAATAGTCTATCATTTGACATTAAGATAATAATACTTCAAGCATACTAATAAAGCAATCATGTATTTTCAAAATAACATGGCCAAAGAAAGTTATCCCTACAAAATCATATAGTCTGGCTATGCTCCATCTTCACCACACAAAATATTCAAATCATGCACAACCCCGATGACAAGCCAAGAAATTGTTTCATACTTCTGACGTTCTCAAACCTTTTCAACTTTCACGCAATACATGAGCGTGAGCCATGAACATAGCACTATAGGTGGAATAGAATGGTGGTTGTGGAGAAGACAAAAAGGAGAAGATAGTCTCACATCAACTAGGCGTATCAATGGGCTATGGAGATGTCCATCAATAGATATCAATGTGAGTGAGTAGGGATTGCCATGCAACGGATGCACTAGAGCTATAAGTATATGAAAGCTCAAACTGAAACTAAGTGGGTGTGCATCCAACTTGCTTGCTCATGAATACCTTGGGCGTTTGAGGAAGCCCATCATCGGAATATACAAGCCAAGTTCTATAATGAAAATTCTCACTAGTATATGAAAATGATATCATAGGAGACTCTCTATCATGAAGATCATGGTGCTACTTTGAAGCATAAGTGTGGAAAAAGGATAGTAGCATTGTCCCTTCTCTCTTTTTCTCTCATTTTCTTTTTTTTCTTTGGGCCTTCTTTTTTTCTTTTTCCTTTTTTGGCCTCTTTTTTTCGTCTGGAGTCTCATCCCGACTTGTGGGGGAATCATAGTCTCCATCATCCTTTCCTCACTGGGACAATGCTCTAATAATGATGATCATCACACTTTTATTTACTTACAACTCAATATTACAACTCGATATCTAGAACAAAGATATGACTCTATATGAATGCCTCCGGCGGTGTACCGGGATGTGCAATGATCTAGCCTAGCAATGACATCAAAAAAACGGACAAGCCATGAAAACATCATGCTAGCTATCTTACGATCATGCAAAGCAATATGACAATAAATGCTCAAGTCATGTATATGACGATGATGGAGTCTCATCCCGACTTGTGGGGGAATCATAGTCTCCATCATCCTTTCCTCACCGGGATATGCAATGAATCAAGAGTGATATGTATGAAAGAATTATGAATGGTGGCTTTGCCACAAATACGATGTCAACTACATGATCATGCTAAGCAATATGACAATGATGGAGTGTGTCATAATAGACGGAACGGCGAAAAGTTGCATGGCAATATATCACGGAATGGCTATGGAAATGCCATGGTAGGTAGGTATGGTGGCTGTTTTGAGGAAGGTATATGGTGGGTTTGAGGTACCGGAGAAAGTTGCGCGATACTAGAGAGGCTAGCAATGGTGGAAGGGTGAGAGTGTGTATAATCCATGGACTCAACATTAGTCATTAAGAACTCACATACTTATTGCAAAAGTCTATTAGTCATCGAAACAAAGTACTACGCGCATGCTCCTATGGGGATAGATTGGTAGAAAAGTACCATCGCTCGTCCCCGACCGCCACTCATAAGGAAGACAATCAATAAATAAATCGTGCTCCGACTTCATCACATAACGGTTCACCATACGTGCATGCTACGGGAATCACAAACCTCAACACAAGTATTTCTACTAATCCACAACTACCCACTAGCATGACTCTAATATCACTATCTTTATATCACAAAACTATTGCAAGGAATCAAACACATAATATTCAGTGATCTACAAGTTTTATGTAGGATTTTATGACTAACCATGTGAATGACCAATTCCTGTCATCTCTCTAAGTAGATATAAGTGAAGCAAGAGAGATTAATTCTTTCTACAAAAGATATGCCCATGCTCTAGCAAATATAAGTGAAGAAAAAGAGCATTCTACAAATGGCGGTTTTCTATGTAAAGAGAAACAGGCAATCCAAACTTCAAATGATATAAGCGAAGCACATGAAGCATTCTATAAAGCCATACTCAAAAGATATAAGTGAAGTGCATAGAGCGTTCTATAAATGAACCAAGGACTATCTCATAACAACATGGTGCATAAAAGAAAAATGAAAACTAAATGCAAAAGACGCTCCAAGATTGCACATATCGCATGAACGAAACTAATCCGGAAACATACCGATACTTGTTGAAGAAAGAGGGGATGCCTTCCGGGGCATCCCCAAACTTAGACGCTTGAGTCTCTTTGGATATTTACTTGGGGTGTCTAGGGAATCCCCAAGCTTGAGCTCTTGCCTCTCTTCCTTCTTCTCATATCGAGACCTTCTCGATCATGGAACACTTCATCCACACAAAACTTCAACAGAAAACTCGGTAAGATCCGTTAGTATAATAAAGCAAAGTACTACTCAAAGTACTATTGCAAACCAATTCATATTTTGTTTTTGCAATATAGCTACTGTAATATAACTTTTCCATGTCTTAATCCACTGATATAAATCGATAGTTTCATCAAAACAAGCAAAATATGCATCAAAAACAGAATCTGTCTAAAACAGAATAGTCTGTAATAATCTGAACATTCACCATACCTCTGGTACTCCAAAACTTATACCAAAATTAGGAAAAAAATTATAGAAAGATAGTGCAAAAGAATCAGAACCATTTGACGTTCCAGCAAAAAATGTAAAATCGCGCACTACAGCCAAAGTTTCTGTCCTGCACCATACAAACCAACAAGCATCTAAAACATCCTAAAGGCAAACCTTGGCACATTATTTTTATAATACAATGGAATTGTACAAGGGGATAATTATTATTTTTTGAAAAGTTTTGGGTTCCCCTCTTTATTTTTTTGTTTTTAAACTATATAAAAGCACTCAACAGAAATAAATGACTCTCTAAAACTTCCGGGTTGTCTCCCTGGCAGCGCTTTCTTTAAAGCCATTAAGCTAGGCATATATTGCTCAAGTAATGGATCCACCTGGATCCCAAGGTATATCAAAGCCAATTTTAATTAACAATGATTTGTAATTTAGTAGTGAGTGATAACCCACAAGTATAGGGGATCGCAACAGTTTTCGAGGGTAGAGTATTCAACCCAAATTTATTGATTCGACACAAGGGGAGCCAAAGAATATTCTCAAGTATTAGCAGCTGAGTTGTCAATTCAACCACACCAGGAAACTTAATATCTGCAGCAAGGTATTTAGTAGCAAAGTAATATGATAGTAGTGGTAACGGCAGCAAAAGGTAACGGTAGCAAAAGTAATGTTTTGGGGTATTTTGTAGTGATTGTAACAATAGCAACGGAAAAGTAAATAAGCGAAGAACAATATATGGAAAGCATTTAGGCAATGGATCGGTGATAGAGAATTATGCCGGATGTGGTTCATCATGTAACACTCATAACCTAGGGTGACACAGAACTAGCTCCAATTCATCAATTTAATGTAGGCATGTATTCCGAATATAGTCATACGTGCTTATGGAAAAGAACTTGCATGACATCTTTTGTCCTACCATCCCGTGGCAGCGGGGTCCTAGTGGAAACTAAGGGATATTAAGGCCTCCGTTTAATAGAGTACCGGACCAGAGCATTAACACATAGTGAATACATGAACTCCTCAAACTACGGTCATCACCGGAAGTGGTCCCGATTATTGTCACTTCGGGGTTGCCGGATCGTAACACATAGTAGGTGACTATAGACTTGCAAGATAGGATCAAGAACTCTCATATATTGATGAAAACATAATAGGTTTAGATCCAAAATCATGGCACTCGGGACCTAGTGACAAGCATTAAGCATAGCAAAGTCATAGCAACATCAATCTCAGAACATAGTGGATAATATGGATCAAACCCTAACAAAACTAACTCAATTACATGATAAATCTCATCCAAACCATCATCGTCTAGCAAGCCTACGATGGAATTACTCACACACGGCGGTGAGCATCATGAAATTGGTGATGGAGGATGGTTGATGATGACGATGGCGATGGATTCCCCTCTCCGGAGCCCCGAACGGACTCCAGATCAGCCCTCCCGAGAGGGTTTAGGGCTTGGTGACGGCTCCGTATCGTAGAACGCGATGAATCTTTCTCCTTGATTTTTTCTCTCTCCGAACACGAATATATAGAGTTGGAGTTGAGGTCGGTGAAGCTCTAGGGGGCCCACGAGGCAGGGGGCGCGCCTAGGGGGGCAGGCACGCCCCCACCCTCGTGGCTAGGGTGTGGGCCCCCTGGTCTTGGTCTTTTGCCAGTATTTTTTATAATTTTCAGAAATAGTCTCCGTGAAGTTTTAGGTCATTCCGAGAACTTTTGTTTCTACACATAAATAATACCATGGCAATTCTGCTGAAAACAGCGTCAGTCCAGGTTAGTTCCATTCAAATCATGCAAGTTAGAGTCCAAAACAAGGGAAAAAGTGTTTGGAAAAGTAGATACGATGGAGACGTATCAACTCCCCCAAGCTTAAACATTTTCTTGTCCTCAAGCAATTCAGTTGACAAACTGAAAGTGATAAAGAAAAACTTTTACAAACTCTGTTTGCTCTTGTTGTTGTAAATATGTAAAGCCAACATTCAAGTTTTCAGCAAAGATTATAAACTAACCATATTCACAATAACGCTTAGGTCTCATGTTTACTCATATCAGTGGCACAATCAACCAACAAGCAATAATAATAAATCTCGGGTGACAACACTTTCTCAAAACAATCATAATATGATATAACAAGATGGTATCTCGCTAGCCCTTTCTGAGACCGCAAAACATAAATGCAGAGCACCTTTAAAGATCAAGGACTGACTAGACATTGTAATTCATGGTAAAAGAGATTCATTCAAGTCATACTCGATGTAAACTAATCAATAATGAATGCAAATGACAGAGGTGCTCTCCAGCGGGTGCTTTTTAATAAGAGGAGGATGACTCAACATAAAAGTAAATAGGTAGGCCCTTCACAGAGGGAAGCAGGGATTTGTAGAGGTGCCAGAGCTCAGTTTTGAAATAGAGATGAATAATATTTTGAGGGATACACTTTCATTGTCAACATAACAACCAAGAGATGGCGATATCTTCCATGCTACACACATTATAGGCGGTTCCCAAACAGAATGGTAAACTTTATACTCCCCCTCCACCAACAAGCATCAATCCATGGCTTGCTCAAAACAACGAGTGCTTCCAACTAACAAGATTCCCAGGGGGGTTTTGTTTGCAATTATTTTGATTTGATTTGCATAAAGCATGGGACTGGGCATCCCGGTGACCAGCCATTTTCTCGTGAGTGAGAAGCGGAGTCCACTCCTCTTGATAATAACCCGCCTAACATGGAAGATACAAACAGCCCTAGTTGATACATGAGCTATTTGAGCATACAAAACATGATATTTATTTGAAGGTTTAGAATTTGGCACATAAAAATTTACTTGGAACGGCAGGTAGATACCGCATATAGTAAGGTATAGTGGACTCATATGGCATAACTTTGGGGTTTATGGAGTTGGATGCACAAGCAGTATTCCCGCTTAGTACAAGTGAAGGCTAGCAAAAGACCGGGAAGCGACCAAATAGAGAGCGACAACAACCATGAACATGCATTAAAGTTAATTAACATTGAGTGCAAGCATGAGTAGGATATAATCCACCACGAACATAAATATCATGAAGGCTATGTTGATTTTGTTTCAACTACATGCATGAACATGTGCCAAGTCAAGTCACTTAAATCATTCAAATGAGGATACCACCCTATCATACCACATCACAACCATTTTAATAGCATGTTGGCACGCAAGGTAAACCATTATAAGCTCCTAGCTAATTAAGCATGGCATAAGAAACTATGATCTCTAATTGTCATTGCAAACATTTTTATTCATAATAGGATGAATCAGGAACGATGAACTAATCATATTTACAAAAACAAGAGAGGTTGAGTTCATACCAGTTTCTCCCATCTCAATCAGTTCATCATATATCGTCATAATTGCCTTTCACTTGCACGACAGAACGATGTGGATAGTAATAATAGTGCACGTGCATTGGACTAAGCTGGAATCTGCAAGCATTCAATAAACAGGAGAAGACAAGGCAATATGGGCTCTTTTGTCAGATCAACAATAATGCATATAAGAGCCACTTTAACAATTTAATCATGGCCTATCGACCCCCAAAGAAAAGAAAAGAAATAAAACTATTTACACGGGAAAGCTCCCAACAAGCAAAAAGAAGAACAGGAAATCTTTTTGGGTTTTCTTTTTAATTACTACTACAAGCATGGAAAGTAAACTAATTAAAAGATATAACTAATTTTTTGTGTTGTTTTTCTTAAGGTTTATTAAACACACAAGAAGAAAGCAATAAAAAGGAAATAAACTAGCATGGATAATACAGTGAAAAAGTATGAGCACCGACATCTAGCAATGAGTGTGTGAACATGAATGTAATGTTGGTGAGAAATACGTGCTCCCCCAAGCTTAGGCTTTTGGCCTAAGTTGGTCTAATGCCACAGATGGCCTGGTGGATATCCAAAGTTGTAGTTGGGGTCGTACTGAGATGCGGTAGTCATTGCATCGTGGGCTGCAGCTTGGAGGCGAGCTATCTCAGCCCTCCTCTTATACTCTTCCGCCTCCTCTCTGGTTATAAAATATCTCCCCTTTGCCTGAAAATCAAAGAAAGTAGAAGCAGGGAGAGCGACATGATAGGTGCGTCGTCTGTCAAAGATTAGTCGGTACTGGAGGAACTGATCGTTCCTCTCAACAAACTGATGACAAACCATAGCCTCATAATCCAAATAAGCAGGAGGCAACTCAATATCATCCTCACGTATGGTTATACCAAGAAAATTAGCTATGCGGGTTGCATAAATTCCACCAAAGAAATCTCCATTAAATCTATTAAGATGCAACCTACATGCAACAATGGCTCCAAAATTATAAGATTTATCTCCTAACACAGCACTCTTAAGAATAGTGAGGTCAGGGACACACATGTGACATGCTTCATCTTTACCGTTAATGGATCTACCTATGAAGAGATCAAAATAATGTATAGCAGGTGAGGGAGTCCTGGATTAGGGGGTCTCCGGATAGCCGGACTATATCCTTTGGCCGGACTGTTGGACTATGAAGATACAAGATTGAAGACTGCGTCCCGTGTCCAGATGGGACTCTACTTGGCGTGGAAGGCAAGCTAGGAAATACAGATATGTATATCTCCTCCCCTGTAACCGACCTTGTGTAACCCTAGCCCCCTCCGGTGTCTATATAATCCTGGAAACGCACTTGGAGCAAGAGAACCTCCGCAAAAGGCTTATTGCCACAGCAAGGAGCCTGAAGAAGCAGAAGCAAAGGCTTAAGGCCGCACAAGATACGCTCAACAGCAGGTGGAACAAAGTGCTCGACAACGAAACAAAGTATGGTGGAAATTACCACACAAATAGCTATCCAAAGCGCAAGCTATTACCTGAATTCGACGATGAGGCCTTAGAGCCCACACCGCTGAAAAATGATACGGCCCCGGACGGATCCACCACCTTGTGACCGCGATAGAGCGGCTAACAAAGTCGCACATAAGCCAACACACGATCTACGTGAGAACTTGCGCCAAAAATCTGGCGCGACCAGATCCATCTATGGATCTAGGAAGCACGCTCCGGCACAAAATCAAAACCGAATACTACAACCGTCCGAACACTAGGGCATATCCCAATACAGGGGTGCCCCACATCCCCTATGTTTCACCGATGAGGTGTTGGATCACGAATTCCCAGAAGGATTCAAACCAGTGAACATAGAGGTGTACGACGGGACCACAGACCCTGGAGTCTGGATCGAGGACTTTATCCTCCATATTCATATGGCTCGCGGAGACGATCTCCCTGCCATTAAATACTTGCCCCTCAAGCTTAAAGGGCCAGTTTGGCACTGGCTGAAAAGCCTCCCCGAAAACTCAATTGGAAGTTGGGAGGAGCTCGAGGACGCTTTTCAGGCTAATTTTCAAGGGACTTATGTCCGACCTCCGGATGCAGAGGATTTAAGTCATATAATCCAACAGTCCAGAGAGTCCGCCCGAAAGCTTTGGAACAGGTTCCTCACCAAGAAGAACCAAATCGTCGACTGTCCGGACGCCGAAGCCTTAGCAACTTTTAAACATAGTGTCCGAGATGAATGGCTCGCCAGACACCTCGGCCAAGAAAAACTGAGAACAATGGCAGCCCTAACAAGCCTCATGACCCGCTTTTGCGTGGGCGAAGACAACTGGTTGGCCCGTAGCAGCACCAGCAACCCAAGCACATCCGAAGTCAGGGATGGCAATGGAAAACCATGACGCAACAAAAACAAGCATCGAAATAAAGAGGGTAGCCTAGATAACACGGCGGTAAACGCCGGATTCAGGGGCTCTCGACCTGGTCAGCGGAAAAAGCCTTTTAAAGGAAGCAGAGAAGGACCATCCGGCCTAAAAAAGATTCTTGACAAGCTTTGTCAGATTCACGGCACCCCCGACAAACCTGCAAATCACACCCACAGAGAATGTTGGGTCTTCAAGCAGGCCGGTAAGCTAAACGCCGAACACAAAGGGGATGAGACACCAAGCGAAGAAGAGGATGAACCTCGCCAACAAAGCACCGGAGGACAGAAAAAGTTCCCACCAGAGGTTAAAACGGTAAACGTGATCCATGTGACGAAGAGGAGAAGCAAGCATGCACTCCGAGATACACGCACCATAGAGCCTGTCACCCCTAGGTTCAACCCCTGGTTGGCCTGCCCGATCACTTTTGATCATAGGGATCACGCGACAAGTATCCGGCATGAAGGAGTGGCGGCCTTGGTGTTAGACCCAATAATAAACGGGTACCATTTCACATGAGTCCTCATGGACGGCGGTAGTGATTTAAACCTGATATATCAGGACACGGTCCGCAAAATGGGGATAGACCCGACACAAATAAGCCATAGTAATACTACCTTCAAGGGAGTAATTCCAGGCCAAGAGGCCCGCTGTATGGGCTCTCTACTGCTAGAGGTCGTATTCGGTTCTCCTGATAACTTCCGAAGCGAAAGGTTAACTTTCCACCTCGCTCCATTCCGAAGTGGTTATCAAGCACTACTCGGAAGAACGGCTTTCGCTCGTTTTAATGCAATACCGCATTATGTTGTTCTCAAGCTTAAGATGCCCAGTCCATGTGGCATCATCACAGTTAGCGGAAATACTGAACATTTTTTACGTGCGGAAGTTGATGCGGCGGCTTTAACAGCCGCGAACTAGATGGCCTCACCAACCAGGAAAAGTGATAGGTCGTCAAGACCATGGACACTGTTAGACGAGTCCGACGTTTCACCACATATACATGAGATTGGTTTAATGATCAAACCCTCATAGACGATACCAGGGGCTTCACGCGCGTAATCGGGGCCAGCCCTGCTCAACTTGACTTCTCTTGAATTTTGATAGTTTGTTCATAATAACCAATTCTTTTTTTGGCATGGCAACTTTCACCTAAGTTCTTTCCTTTTATAGATGACAATCATGCTACGCCCGTCCAAGACATGGCACAACAGAGACACAGGCGCAGACGTGCAGCAGGGACCCGCCCAAAGGTTTCTTTTTAGATTAAGACCCTGCGTAAACCTTTTTTTACTGTCTCTTGTTGCTCACATCCTCCGAATACTCCACACAACCGAGAAGGATGCTGACGTTATTGGCATGTGGCCACGTCAGGATATTGCACGTACCTGGACACATGGGGTTTATTATTAAGGGCATTGTTTAGCCCGGTATATGTTATAAAGACCGAACACCTTAGGGAGTGTTCGGCGTCGCGAGTTTGGCCCTATATGCATCAGCTCCGAATCATGTCTTTGGTCAAATGTTGGGTTTGCCCGGCTCCCACGTTTTGGTACCTTACGTTCCGTTATATCGGCTAAGGTAGCACTGGGAGAACTACTGCGATTGTGCCCTGGTTCGTCCGGATGAGCACCTCCGTAGAGAAAGCCAAAAACTGACTGTCATGATATAGCGAGAGACTGGTCAACCACTCGATGACTCAGCGGAATCTTCGAGATTCCTCCGCATTAATGAAGGGCCGTTTCCCGGTCATGTACGTACACACCCCGTATTCGGATGAGCGCAGAAGTACCAGGGGCTATATAGTAGCCCCACCATCAAACTCCTATGGCTAAGTGAAAGTGTTAAAGCAATATAGTCCGATTGCCTCGTTCGCTGCGCTACCACCTCCTTAATGGACCAAGACGTTGGATCAAGTGTGGATTCGCGTTTTCTGCGAACACCCCCGCATTATATGCGTGGGGCGGAAGCCGACGACTACAAACTTTCAGGTTATATACATACATAAACGGCCGCACTGGAGGCATCATAGTACTTTTGGGCAAAAGTATAAATACAGCCTTGATAACTCAATAAAACATTGTTTTTACAGAAGTACATGTCACTTGAACATAATATTCTTCGAGCACTGAGCCTCTATCGAACGAGCGCCTTCAAGAACTTCTTCAAAGTAGTGCTCGGCAGCCACTCGGCCTACAGCCGAACCCTGTGTCGCAACAGTGGTGGCCTCCATCTCCGCCCAGCATGTCTTGACATGGGCAAAGGCCATCTGTGCACCCTCTATGCACGCTGATCTCTTCATAGCATCGATGCGCGGCACAACACCAAGGAATTGTTGCACTAAACTAAAATAGCTATTCGGCCTTGGCCCTCTCGGCCATAGATGATCCACAACGGACCTCATGGCAAGTCCGGACAACATATGGAGCTCGTCCCACTCGGCCATTCACTCATTCAACAGCAGCGGGCGGACTGTAGCATGAAACTGTGACCAGAACAGCTTTTCCACTTCACGATCTTTCTGGTCCTTGAAGTATTCGGCCGCATCAGCAGCACTTGCAGCCAAATCCACGTAGGCGTCCACAGAACTCCATAGTCGGTCAAGAGGAGCATACTTCGAATCTCCGAATTTAGTCTGCAACAAGAAGGGCTTCCCAGAAACGACATTGCAACTTGATGCAGCTCCTCCTTCGTCGCTCTAATTTTGGAGCGGGCTTCCTTGGCAGCTACCAGGGCCTTCTCCAGGTCCGTCGCCCTCGCTCGGCTTTCTTCTTCAAGAAGCTGGTAACCGTCAGCGGCATCTTTTAACTCTACAGCCATTTTGGACATTCTTTCATTGCTCTCGCAATGCGCGACCTGTTCGGCCCTCAACTCTTCGGCCGCCTTTAGAGCGGCCGCATTGCTACTCCTTGCTTGTTCCTTGGCTCGGGCAAGCTCCGCCCGAAGGGTCTCCGGGGTGGCAGCTCCATCTGCAGTCACAACATATTAAAGATATTGGCATCATGCTCCTCTTATTATGTGATGATCACCAGAGAAATCACTTACCCTGTGCCTCGTCAAGCCGCTGGTTGACAAGCATGATATCAGCGTCGGCCGCATCAAGTTGCCGCTTTAGCTCGGCAAACCCATCAGTTCGGCTAGCCACAGGAGCCTCAGCCGCCTGCACATAAAGGCAGTCGGGTTATTACCTGGGAATATGATCCTCTGGTTGCCGCCGTTCTCAATGAGAACCAGAGTCTCAGGGGCTACTATCTACATAGGGCATGGCACACCTAACGTGTGCGGTAAAACCAAAAACATACACTATTTCACGTACCTCAAAGCCTTTCAGCAGACTCGTAAAGGCTTCATGCAATCCGTTTTCAGCGGATGAAATCCTTTCAATTACCGTACCCATCAGCGTATGATGCGCTTCCGAGACGGCCACTTGCCCCAGAAGACCCTTCAGTGCGTCCGACCGCACACTGTACGGTTCCAGACTCTTGCTGCTGCTCTCCTTAGGAGCTGGATACTGGGGATTCCAGGTAGCCAAAGGGTTATCCTCTGGCCTTGGCGGATCTGGAGACACCCTCCATGACGACACTTCAGGGTCGCCCGCCTCAAAAGGCGGGGTGTTAGGGGGAGGCGTTTCGCTCTCCATCATCTCCGGAAGAAGATCCCCCAAAGACGAACTCTGTCGAGAAGGGCTACGATCCGGACTACAATTTATAAGCATCGGTTATTGTCTTCGGAAGTAAGGTAGGATATTTTCACTATTAAGTACTTTTTGATTACTTACAGCTCGGTAGAGGGCTGTGATACGTCTCCAACATATCTACTTTTCCAAACACTTTTTCCCTTGTTTTGGACTCTAACTTGCACGATTTGAATGGAACTAACCCGGACTGACGCTGTTTTCAGCAGAATTACCATGGTGTTATTTATGTGTAGGAGTAAACGTTCTCGGAATGACCTGAAACTTCACGGAGCCACTTTTCAGAAAATATGAAAAATACCTGCAAAAGATAAAGGCCAAGGGGCCCACCATCTCTCCACGAGGGTGGGGGCACGCCTGCCCCCCTAGGGCACGCCCCCTACCTCGTGGGCCCCCTGTTGCCTCTCCGACTCCAACTCCAACTCCATATATTGTGTTTCAGGGAGAAAAAAATCATAGAGAATAAATCATCACGTTTTACGATACGGAGCCGCCGCCAAGCCCTAAAACCTCTCGGGAGGGCTGATCTGGAGTCCGTTCGGGGATCCGGAGAGGGGAATCCTTCGCCATCGTCATCATCAACCATCCTCCATCACCAATTTCATGATGCTCACCACCGTGCGTGAGTAATTCCATCGTAGGCTTGCTGGACGGTGATGGGTTGGATGGGATCTATCATGTAATTGAGTTAGTTTTGTTAGGGTTTGATCCCTAGTGTCCACTATGTTCTGAGATTGATGTTGCTATGACTTTGCTATGCTTAATGCTTGTCACTAGGGCCCGAGTGCCATGATTTCAGATCTGAACCTATTATGTTTTCATCAATATATGAGTGTTCTTGATCCTATCTTGCAAGTCTATAGTCACCTATTATGTGTTATGATCCGTTAACCCCGAAGTGACAATAATCGGGATACTTACCGGTGATGACCGTGGTTTGAGGAGTTCATGTATTCACTATGTGTTAATGCTTTGTTCTGGTTCTCTATTAAAAGGAGGCCTTAATATCCCTTAGTTTTCGTAAGGACCCCGCTGCCACGGGAGGGTAGGACAAAAGATGTCATGCAAGTTCTTTTCCATAAGCATGTATGACTATATTCGGAATACATGCCTACAATATATCAATGAACTGGAGCTAGTTCTGTGTCACCCTAGGTTATGACTGTTACATGATGAACCGGATCCGGCATAATTCTCCATCACCGATCCATTGCCTACGAGATTTCCATATATTGTTCTTCGCTTATTTACTTTCCCGGTGCTATTGCTTTCATCACTACAAAATACCAAAAACATTGCTTTCACTACTGTTACCTTTTGCTACTGTTATCACTACTATCATATTACTTTGCTACTAAATACTTTGCTGCAGATATTAAGTTTCCAGGTGTGGTTGAATTGACAACTCAGCTGGTAATACTTGAGAATATTCTTTGGCTCCCCTTGTGTCGAATCAATAAATTTAGGTCGAATACTCTACCCTCGAAAACTGTTGCGATCCCCTATACTTGTGGGTTATCAAGACTATTTTCTGGCGTCGTTGCCGGGGAGCATAGCTCTATTCTTTGAGTCACTTGGGATTTATATCTGCTTATCATTATGAAGAACTTGAGATATCCAAAAACCAAGATCTATCCCTCAACTACGAGGGAAGGTAAGGAACTGCCATCTAGCTCTGCACTTGATTCACCTTCTGTTTTGAGTAAGATTGCGACACCTACACCTGCTTCTGCTATTCGTTCTGATATGTCGCATGTTATTGATGATGTGTAGCGACCCGACCCGAATGGGTCAAGTCTCTGTGCTTACGTGTCATCCCTGGATCGGTATGCTGACACACACAGTACTCGAAGGATTTATAACAGAGGTAAATCACATGTATAAAGTAACGTAAATACTATTACCTCAATCCAAATAGCGGAAGCAACAAGGTTGTGGATTCCCATCAACACCAACGGCAAAGTTGAGTGTAGAAATCGTAACCCTAACGTATCGCTTACTCGTCGTAAGAAAACCTGCAACATGAGACGTTGCAGCCCGAAACAGGTCAGTACATTGAATGTACTGGCAAATTCACACCATAGATAAAATGATGAACAATGGCTATCACTACATGCATATTTGGCTGGTGGAAAAGCTCTATGGTTATAAGGTTTTTGCGTAAAGCCAATTTTTCCCTACTGCAAAGGAATAAATTTATTTAACTATCATGGTGGTTGTGAAACATTGAGAATGGTTGACAGCATTCTCAATCCCAATTAAAAATAATTAAAACCCAACAACATTAATTAGAAGTAACATGATGAGATTCACAGGATATTCAAGTACTAGATACTCAAGTTGTCCATAACCGGGGACACGGCTAATCATGATTAGTTTGTACACTCTGCAGAGGTTTGCGCACTTTTCCCCACAAGACTCGATCGCCTCCGTTTGTTTTCTTGCACTACACGGTGTTTGAGAAACGGATGACCGAGATATAGTCTTTCAAAAGCGCTAGCACCTTACGATCGGGTAGACCGGTACACCTACATCCCCTACATCTGCTAGTCCACCACTGTAAGAGTTCGCACAACTTAGTCAACTATGCCAGAGCCCATAATGGCTTGTGGCTGCACACGGAAGTTTCTAGCATGAAAGATCTTATGATCCCTTTGAGCCTGGGTGGCGGTCCGAAAAAAAACAGGCAAGTCCTGATAGACATCACGTGCCTCAATCCACCCAGATGTGTGTTTAAGTTGCCACCTTAGATAAACCATTAAAATTATCAACTCACATCTGTCATGGACATCACTCACCCAATCCACGTCTACTAGCATAGCATGGCATAATAAGCAAACGTAGAAATAACTCCCAAAGGTTTCATAGTAATACAGGTAATAGGTACTACCTCATCTACTTCCCATCCCACAGTTTAATTAGATCCTAATCATGCAAGGTGAGAGGATTGATCTAATGCAATAAAACATGGGTTGTAGAAAGGTATGATCAAAGTGTGAACTTGCCTGCAAGGTTGATGAAGATGATTCGCACTCAAAAACTCTGGATAGATCTACTCGTCACACTCCGGTCAATCTATCGTAAAAAAACAATAGTAACCACACAATAAGTACTCATCTAATGCACAAGTAAAACTCGAACAAGAGAATGAACCAGATAGTTCAACTTAAGAACTCCGGTTGCAAAGAAAGAACGAACCGAACAAAGAAACGGAAAACAAACGGCGGAAGAAAACAACTCGGTTCTAGCAAGTTGAACTAGGTCAAAATTTTACAGTAGAAAAAACTTGTTTAAATTGATTATACGGAACGGCGGTTTCGAAACGAAACTCCAGGCGCTTGAATCACCTGATTCCGATAAACGAGCGAGAAGATAAACTAGAACGAAGATTGGATCTGAGATCGCGATCGCGGAATAAATCCAACGAGAAGAAATAGAAGAATGGTTAAACGAACGGACGTTCGTTAACCTAGAAGAATCCGGTGATCACGTTCGTTAGGACGAACGGTCCGGCGAACGGTCCAAAGGCAACTAAATCGGAAAATAAAACGAATCCGATCTAGGGTTTCGGAGAAGAAAACCGAAACGAAAAACCGATCTAGAAAACGAATCGGAAGAGAAGAAAAGAATCAAAACGATTAGAAGAAAACGATCCGAGGAAAAGAGACGCGGGGCAACCTCCGGCGAGGTCTCCGGCGGCGGCGGCAAGGTGCGGCGGCGGCGGTGGTGACGCAGGGCGCGGGCGGCGGCTTAGGGCGGCGCGCGGGTGAGGGGTGGCGCGGCGCGGGGTGTGGTGGAGCTCTAGGCTTTGGGTTTGATGATTTAGAGGGGGGTGCTTGGGTATTTATATTGGGGAGGGGGGGTTTACTTGGAGGAGGGATCAAGGAATTGGAATAGGAGTAGGAAAGATCTAGAAAAAGAAACGGAATAAACGGGAGTAGGACAAAAGTCCTACTAGGACTTCCAAAAGACAACGGCGGCGGCTCCCTGGAGCCTGGGCGCTCGCGCGATGGCCTCCTGGCCTTGGCCGGCGGCGGCTTGGGCCTTTGGCCCAAGGCGCTGAGGATTTTTTTAACAGATTTCGCGCGCAGAAAAACTCAGAAAAGAAAATCTAAGCGGGCTCCAAAAATACTAAAGTAAATTTTCCCCGACTCCTAAAAATGAGCCGAACAAAATGAACTTTTCTCCGGGCCTAAAATGCAATTTTCGAAAACGCGCATTTTTCCCTATCCAAAACAAACAAACACCGGAAAACGAAATTTGATCTATTTATTAAATCTTCCTTTTTCCTATATTTTGGGAAAGTCATATTATTCCCGCTCTCATATTTTGATATCGGAAAAATAATTGAAGATGAAATAATTATATCAAATGATCCTCTTTTCAAATTCGAGAAAACTCTCAAATAAGAAAATAACGAAATCTCCAACTCTCTCCGAAGGTCCTTGAGTTGCGTGAAATTTCTAGGATCGACCAAAAAGCAAGAAAATAAGATATGCATGATGATCTAATGTATAACATTCCAAATTGAAAATTTGGGATGTTACAAACCTACCACCCTTAAAAGGAATCTCGTCCTCGAGATTCGGAGAGGCTAGCAAGAAATAGGTTAGGGTTTGGGGGTCTCCTCAAAATCCATCGATCATCAAAGGGGTCTGCGGTGCTACCACCCTTAGAAACATGGTTACGGTTCCATCGAAACTTATATACTTCATCCATATTGTTAACAGTGTCGGTGTCCTCAAATCCTTGGAAAAATTCCTTCTCTGGCTCTTCCGGTAGTGGCATAACCTTTTTCCTCAATTCTTTTGTCCTTTCCTCTTGGTAAGGTTATTCCGAGATTTGGTCTTCTTAGTGGATGGGTCTGGCGCCATTACTAAACAACTATCGATACCTCATGGTGGTCAACAATTTATGGTTTCTCCTGCAGGAAATGGGTCTGGGTTGATCCTCACCGTATAACCTACGGTTGGCAACAACTGCCGTGTACAAGGGAAAATTACGTATACCATTCTAAGGTTTAACGAGGTTTAATATCGTCGTCTCTCTACTATAGGCAAGTCACTCAGATTTACCATCCCATATAGCAAGGCGAATAATAATAGTAAGTCGGTATGGTGATCAATCCATCCCGCACCCAAATCATTACCTTGTATACGATTTAGCGAATCTCGCATTCTAACACTCGGTCATCCTCACAAGCATTGCAGAATTTCTCTTGTCAACGAACCAGTTTCGGATATATCCATAGATTCTGCAAGCCAAACAACCATCTACCGTTCCTTCACAACTCTCAGGTTTTGCGTTACTCCTATAAGATCGTCTATCGATAAGGGCATATCCTCTTCCAGGGTTTTTCCTTCAGCAAGAGTGTGCTTGCTTCTTGGCAGGTCCTGGGGCCTGTGGGTTATGGCCCATATTATCACTTGTAGTCCTTGAACTTATCATCGGGCAACTGATCATTATTCCAACTTCCAACTTCCTAGTATTCTTAAATCCATCCAATTGTATTGTCTTCCTTCCTTCTATTGGAACCAAAACTAGGACATGATTACTCAGACTCATCATGGAATTTCCCTTGTTCCATCATACCTCCTTTATATCCAATAGTAATTCATCTCTTCATCCTCGTGGAATACCCCTCATACCGAGGTAAAAACTTATACTTATGAAGTCCATATTCCGCTTCGTGGAACATCATTATCCTTTCTGTGGTCAAGCGTCCTTACAGGGGAATATTGGCCATCTCTGCATGGCACTTCTTCAACTGGGAAACGTGAAACACATCTTGAACTCCTGACAGTCCTTCGGGTAACTCAAACTTGTAGGCCACTTCTCTCATACGCTCCAAAACTCGGTATGGTCCTACAAATCTCGGGGCTATCTTTACCTTAACTCCAAATCGTTTAACTCCTCGCAGAGGAAACACATGAAGACATGCTTTGTCTCCAATATCATAGACTACCTCCTTGAGTTTTGAGTCTGCACAACTCTTCTGCCTGGACTGAGCTACCTTCAGTCTATCTCAAATCAACTTAACATTCTCTTCTGACTCCTTTATCACATTTGGTCCAAACAACTGACGGTCTCCAACTTCATCCCACATACTCTTGGGGCATCACACATATCGAGACAAAACTCGTATTCATTTTGTCCGAAATCCATTACAGGGTACTACCACCCTTAAAATGCTCTAACATTTTTATAGACCATATTTCTCATATCCTCAAAAATGGTCAACAACTCTCCTTCATAAAGTAACAACTCATAAAATCCATATCAGTACCAACAATGCTAACTTTATTCATTCTCAAGTGATTACAATCTCTTGCTTTTCCATTACAGGTCTCAACTCAACACCTCAAGAAAATGTTCTCACTTCTACTACTCCATTACTTCTGTTGCAAACTCAACTATCTAGCGCAAGTTTCCTTCTCCTTGGGGCAATCTCTGGCAAGGTGCCCTGCTTTATTACAACGGAAACATATTACATTTGACAAGTTTCGAGGTTTTCTTGTGATTATATAGCCTCCTTGGGTTCTTGGCTTCCTTTTTGGGCAACTGTGGAGGTAGTGCCCTGACTCCTTGCACCTATAACAGGTGATATGACTCAGATCCTTCCTGGAATCCAATCTACTTCTCTTTCTGGACTTTTCCATTCCAATCAGGGCTTCTATTTCCTGTGGGTCATACTCTACTTCCTCAGTCGGGAATTCTACTAGATCCCCATTCAAACAATTTTGGGAGATGTGTCCTTCTTCTCCACATGAATAGCAAGACTTGGTGCGGGGTTTAATTGGTTCTTCTTTGGGTGTGTCCTCCACCTCTTTCTTCATCACAGGTTCTTCTAAACTTTCCATAAGAGCTCCTTTCATTGCTTCTTCCTTCTGCTGGATGGTTCTTTGTACCAAGGGGTAAATGTGACACTGAGCAGGATAGTGGGTAGTCCCTTCACACAAGATACAAGTGATCTGCCTAATTGGGCATTCTTCAACTGGGTGACTTCCTTCACAATTAGGGCATTCATCCTTGTGTTCTTTATGGTTGTGTCCGATTTCTCCACAAATCTTGCATGCACAAGGTTTCTTCATGTCTTTTCCATAAGGCTTCAACTTCTGGGACAGAGACTGTGACTTTAGCAAAGTCAACTTAAATTCTTTCCAAGTGGTTACTCCTTGCCATCCATTGATGGTTTGGTACATCCTCCACCAAGTAGCAGCACCTCTTTCAAAGCACTGAAGAGCATGCTGGGTCATATCATTTCCAACTATAGGGTTATTCTCCATATGATCCTCCATGTTCTGAATCCATCGGTCTGTCTCCAATTGACTCATCGGTCCAGAAAATACAAGCTCATCTTCATTCATCCTCTATTGGGTTCATGGGTTTGGGGTGAGATAAGAGAGATAGAGAGGGATACACACAATACAAACAAAAGTTTTGAAAAGACAGATTTTATTTGTGGTTGTCGGGAAAAACATCAAACAAATGACAGCTCACAAACGTCGCATCTAATGTAGGTATATAACAGGGGTTTGGTCTTCTAAGGTCATCGTCGCCAAACTCTTCAAGTCTTGTTCATGCCTCCAATGGCTCCTTCCGATCATGCTTGTCTTTCTCAAGTTCTTTTGCCAGATCAATCTCGGTTGACGTGAAATCTCTCGTGACATCCTTTAATATTCCGGAGTTGCATTTCAAACTTCTGGTTTCAACATCCTTGGCATGAACCATGGTCCTACTATCCTTCAGTTCCTGACGAATCTCCTGTATCTCAAGGTTTTACTTCTCTAGCTTGGCTGCTTTCAACTTCTGGTCTTAAGTTCTTCACGAAATGCTTCCTCATAAAATATTGCTTCCTGCAGATTCCTCTTAACTTCTTGATGTAATTCTCCAAATCATGGCGATACTCCGGCTAAGGTTAAAACTTCTTCTTACTAATAGATGCTTCATCAGCCTTCTTCCATCAAATCTGAAGAAAGCATCCTTAACTCAGCACGGTGACAATAGCATTAGAGGGTGATGACATCACGGATAATCGTGTTTCTGCCCTTGTCATTGCCATGAGCTATCTTCCATAGTTGATATCCCCTGCCTTAGGGTTTTCTTCAAGTTCTCGTGCTCCTTGTTTCAGTCTTTCTCCAATACACCTTGATCTAGGGTATTGACAACTTCCATAATCTGCCAAGTTCCATAAGGGTAGCCTTCCTAGGTCATACAAATCTGAGAATTTTTCAGAGCCTACAAATTCTACTTGTCTTCAGAGTCTTCACAGTTGTAGTTTCCATTATCATAATGTATGGTAAAATCTCCTTCATTCCATAGTGGTCTCAGTTGTCCGATATCTTGTACTTCTTGGAGTGGTTTCATCCGTCGAATCTTCGAATGGTCAAAAAGGGGAAAGGGATATGGTCTCACTAAAGGGAATTTTTGAATAAGCTCAGAAGAGAAGAGAGGTAAAAGATCTTTTTGAAAGGAAAAGTTGTAGAGAAAAAAATCTTTGCTATGGGCTTGCCAGTTTCTAGGGTCATGTTCTACAGTCAACATGTGCTCTGATACCATCTTGTAGCGACCCGACCCGAATGGGTCAAGTCTCTGTGCTTACGTGTCATCCCTGGATCGGTATGCTGACACACACAGTACTCGAAGGATTTATAACAAAGGTAAATCACATGTATAAAGTAACGTAAATACTATTACCTCAATCCAAATAGCGGAAGCAACAAGGTTGTGGATTCCCATCAACACCAACGGCAAAGTTGAGTGTAGAAATCGTAACCCTAACGTATCACTTACTCGTCGTAAGAAAACCTGCAACATGAGACGTTGCAGCCCGAAACGGGTCAGTACATTGAATGTACTGGCAAATTCACACCATAGAGAAAATGATGAACAATGGCTATCACTACATGCATATTTGGCTGGTGGAAAAGCTCTATGGTTATAAGGTTTTTGCGTAAAGCCAATTTTTTCCCTACTGCAAAGGAATAATTTTATTTAACTATCATGGTGGTTGTTGAACATTGAGAATGGTTGAAAGCATTCTCAATCCCAATTAAAAATAATTAAAACCAAACAATATTAATTCGAAGTAACGTGATGAGATTCACAATGATATTCAAGTACTAGATACTCAAGTTGTCCATAACCGGGGACACGGCTAATCATGATTAGTTTGTTACACTCTGCAGAGGTTTGCGCACTTTTCCCCACAAGACTCGATCGCCTCCGTTTGGTTTCTCGCACTACATGGTGTTTGAGAAACGGATGACCGAGACATAGTCTTTCAGAAGCGCTAGCACCTTACGATCGGGTAGACCGTACCAACCTACATCCCCTACATCTGCTAGTCCTACCACTGTAAGAGTTCGCACGACTTAGTCAACTATGCCAGAGCCCATAATGCTTGTGGCTGCACACGGAAGTTTCTACTATGAATAATCTCATGATCCCTTTGAGCCTGGGTGGCGGTCCAAAAAAAACAGGCAAGTCCTGATAGACATCACGTGCCTCAATCCACCCAGATGTGTGTTTAAGTTGCCACCTTAGATAAACCATTAAAATTATCAACTCACATCTGTCATGGATATCACTCACCCAATCCACGTCTACTAGCATAGCATGGCATAATAAGCAAACGTAGAAATAACTCCCAAAGGTTTCATAGTAATACAGGTAATAGGTACTACCTCATCTACTTCCCATCCCACAGTTTAATTAGATCCTAATCATGCAAGGTGAGAGGATTGATCTAATGCAATAAAACATGGGTTGTAGAAAGGTATGATCAAAGTGTGAACTTGCCTGCAAGGTTGATGAAGATGATTCGCACTCAAAAACTCTGGATAGATCTACTCGTCACACTCCGGTCAATCTATCGTAAGCAAACAATAGTAACCACACATTAAGTACTCATCTAATGCACAAGTAAAACTCGAACAAGAGAACGAACCAGATAGTTCAACTTAAGAACTCCGGTTGCAAAGAAAGAACGAACCGAACAAAGAAACGGAAAACAAACGGCGGAAGAAAACAACTCGGTTCTAGCAAGTTGAACTAGGTCAAAATTTTACAGTAGCAAAAACTTGTTTAAGTTGATTAGACGGAACGGCGGTTTCGAAACGAAACTCCAGGCACTTGAATCACCTGATTCCGATAAACGAGCGAGAAGATAAACTAGAACGAAGATCGGATCTGAGATCGCGATCGCGGAATAAATCCGACGAGAAGAAAAAGAAGAACGGTTAAATGAACAGACGTTCGTTAACCTAGAAGAATCCGGTGATCACGTTCGTTAGGAAGAACGGTCCGGCGAACGGTCCAAAGGCAACTAAATCGGAAAAGAAAACGAATCCGATCTAGGGTTTCGGAGAAGAAAACCGAAATGAAAAACCGATCTAGAAAACGAATCGGAAGAGAACGAAAGAATAGGAACGATTAGAAGAAAACGATCCGAGGAAAAGAGACGCGGGGCAACCTCCGGCGAGGTCTCCGGCGAGGGGCTCCGGTGGCGGCGGCAAGGTGCGGCGGCGGCGGCGGTGAGGCAGGGCGCGGGCGGCGGCTTAGGGCGGCGCGCGGGTGAGGGGTGGCGCGGGGTGTGGTGGAGGTCTAGGCTTTGGGTTTGATGATTTAGAGGGGGGGTGCTTGGGTATTTATATTGGGGAGGGGGGGTTTACTTGGAGGAGGGATCAAGGAATTGGAATAGGAGTAGGAAAGATCTAGAAAAAGAAACGGAATAAACGGGAGTAGGACAAAAGTGCTACTAGGACTTCCAAAAGACAACGGCGGCGGCTCCCTGGAGCCTGGGCGCTCGCGCGATGGCCTCCTGGCCTTGGCCGGCGGCGGCTTGGGCCTTTGGCCCAAGGCGCTGAGGATTTTCTTTAACAGATTTCGCGCGCAGAAAAACTCAGAAAAGAAAATCTAAACGGGCTCCAAAAATACTAAAGTATATTTTCCCCGACTCCTAAAAATGAGCCAAACAAAATGAACTTTTCTCCGGGCCTAAAATGCAATTTTCGAAAACGCGCATTTTCCCTATCCAAAACAAACAAACACCGGAAAACGAAATTTGATCTATTTATTAAATCTTCATTTTTCCTATATTTTGGAAAGTCATATTATTCCCGCTCTCATATTTTGATATCGGAAAAATAATTGAAGATGAAATAATTAAATCAAATGATCCTCTTTTCAAATTCGAGAAAACTCTCAAATAAGAAAATAACGAAATCTCCAACTCTCTCCGAAGGTCCTTGAGTTGCGTGAAATTTCTAGGATCGACCAAAAAGCAAGAAAATAATATATGCATGATGATCTAATGTATAACATTCCAAATTGAAAATTTGGGATGTTACATGATGCCACTTCTGCTATGCATGATACTTATGATGAAACTACCTCTATGCCTGATAGTACCGTGCCACTTAGTGATTTTCTTGATGAATAACTTCTAGGGCTAGAGAAATTGAAAATATTGAATCTGATGATACTGATGAAAGTGATGATGAAGAATCACTTGTTATTCCTAAGGGTTATGTTTTTGATCGAGAAGCTTCTTTTGCTATTTTAGCTTGCAAAAATAGAAATGAACTCAAAAGGTTATTAGCTAAATGGAGTAAGCAATCTCTAAATGCTAGAATGAAACCTGACCCTGCTTTTGCTACTTCACCTATCTTTGTTACTGATAAGGATTATGAATTCTCTGTTGATTCTGATATAATTACTTTGGTTGAATCTGATCCTTTTCATGGTTATGAATCTGAAACTGTTGTGGCACATCTTACTAAATTGAATGATATAGCCACCCTATTCACTAAAGATGAGAGAACTTGTTACTTTTACATCCTTAAAATATTTTCGTTCTCATTAAAGGGTGATGCTAAGATATGGTTTAATTCTCTTGATCCTGGTTGTGTGCGTAGTCCCCAGGATATGATTTATTACTTCTCTGCTAAATATTTCCCTGCTCATAAGAAACAAGTTGCTTTAAGGGATATATATAATTTTGTGCAAATTGAAGAAGAGAGTCTCCCACAAGCTTGGAGGAGGCTTCTCCAATTACTTAATGCTTTGCCTGATCATCCTCTTAAGAAAAATGAAATACTTGATATCTTTTATAATGGACTAACCGATGCCTCCAGAGATTACCTGGATAGTTGTGCTGGTTCTGTTTTCAGGGAAAGAGCACCAGATGAAGCTGAAATTCTATTGAACAATATGTTGACAAATGAAAATAATTGGACACCTCCGGAGCCAATTCCTGAGCCTATTCCTAAACCAACTCCGAAGAAGAAGGGTATTCTATTTCTCAGTCCTGAAGATATGCAAGAGGCAAAGAAATCTATGAAAGAAAAAGGTATTAAAGCTGAAGATATTAAGAATTTACCTCCTATTGAAGAAATACACTGTCTTAATTTACCGCCTATTGAAGAAACTCATGGTCTTGATAACCCGACACAGGTAGTAAAGGTAAATTCTCTCTACAGATATGATAAAGCTGAAATCCCATTTACTATATTTGCTAGCCCATGCTTATATGAGTTTGATAAATTTATGGCTAAGCAAGAAGACTTAAATGCTTATTTTGGTAGACAATTGAAATACAATTCAAATATGCTTGAACACTTGGGTTATTATATGGCCAATGTTAAAGGTGAACTTAAACTTATTAGTAAACATGCTTAGATGGTTACCACTCAAGCAGAACAAGTACTTAAAGCTCAAAATGATTTGCTCAATGAATTGAATAGTAAAGATAATGATAATGCTGTTAGAGTGGCTACTAGAACTGGTAGAATGACTCAAGAACCTTTGTATCCTGAAGGCTACCCTAAGAGAATTGAGCAAGATTCTCAGAGAAATAAAATAGATGCACCTAGTTCTTCTAAAAAGAAGAAAAAGAAAAATGATAGGACTTTGCATGCTTCTAGTGATCCTATTGTTGAAACACCTGAGAATCCAAATGACATTTCTATTTCTGATGCTGAAACTCAATCTGGTAATGAACCTGAAACTAGTGGTAATGTTAATGATAATGTTCATAATGATGCTCAACCTAGTAATGATAATGATATAGAAATTGAACCTGATGTTGATCTTGATAACCCACAATCAAAGAATCAACATTATGATAAGAAATACTTTGTTGCTAAGAAACATGGTAAAGAAAGAGAGCCTTGGGTTCAGAAACCCATGCCTTTTCCTCCCAAACCATCCAAGAAAAAGGATGATGAGGATTTTGAGCGCTTTGCTGAAATGATTAGACCTATCTTTTTGCGTATGCGATTAACTGATTTGCTCAAAACCAATCCTTATGCTAAGTACATGAAAGATATAATTACAAATAAAAGAAAGATACTGGAAGCTGAAATTCCATCATGCTTGCTAATTATACTTTTAAGGGTGGAATATCAAAGAAACTTGGAGATCCAGGAGTACCCACTATACCATGCTCTATTAAAAGAAATTATGTTAAAACTGCCTTATGTGATCTTGGAGCCAGTGTTAGTGTTATGCCCCTCTCTTTATATCGTAGACTTGATTTGAATAAGTTGACACCTACTAAAATATCTTTGCAAATGGCTTATAAAACAACTGCTATACCTGTCGGTATTTGTGAGGATGTGCCTGTTGCAGTTGCAAACATTACTATTTTAACGGACTTTGTTATTCTTGATATTCCCGAGGACGATAGTATGTCTATTATTCTTGGAAGACCCTTTTTGAATACTGCAGGGGCTGTTATTGATTGCACTAAAGGCAATGTCACTTTTCATGTTAATGGTAATGAGCACACGGTACACTTTCCGAGGAAACAACCTCAAGTTCATAGTATCAACTCTATTGGAAAAATTCCATCGATTATATTTGGAGGTTTTGAATTTCCTCTTCCTACTATCAAGAAGAAATATGATATTCTTATTATTGGGGATGTGCATATCCCCGTTGAGGTAACATAGTGTTATTCGAAATTTCTCCGGTTCCATGTTATTCAAAATGAGTTCGTTAACAAGACTTGATCAACCTTGTTAGTGGATTCCTTTTGATGATCATGAGATGGATGAAACTAGAACGCACAACCTTCTGTACCCCACTTTTATTTTCTATTATTTATATTAAATAAAATAAAAATAAACATTTTTCTGTCTGTTATCTGATTATCCGTGCAATATAAAAATACCTCGAAAATAAAAGTTCTCCAAATGCCCTGAAATTTAAATATGATTTTTTCTAGAATATTTGAGAATATTTGGCACCGAGAACACAGCAGGGGGCCAACCACCTGCCCATGAGGGTGGAGGGTGCTCCCTACCCCCTGGGCGCGCCCCCTGCCTCGTGGGCCCACGGTGGCCCTCCTCCACTCATTATTTCACCCATACACTTCTTCTTCCTCCCACAAACAAGAATAACCAGCTCAAACCCGAGTCCAAGCTCGTTTTTCTACCATTTTCGATCTCCTTGCTCAAAGCACCTCTCACAAAACTGCTTGGGGAGATTGTTCCTTGGTATGTGACTCCTCCATTGATCCAATTAGTTTTTGTTCTAGTGCTTTATTCATTGCAATTTTTTGCTGCTTAGGTGACCCTGTTCTTGAGCTTGCATGTCAAATTTATATGGTCAAAAGTAGTTTTGATGCATGATATAGGCCCGAGGCACTTGTAGGAGTAGTTGCTATCAATATTATTGAGTTTGGTTTACTTTTATTTTGAAGTTACTAAAAAATTCAGAATTTTTCAGAAAATGATGAGGAGACTATTGAGGGGCTCATCGAGCCAAAGCTCGAAGGAAAAGGCACCGAAGCCTAAGTATAATTTGCCGCGCACCGCGGAGGTTCGGGCGTGTGAATGGCCTTCCGAGGATTTCTTGAGAGCAGCCGGTATTTATGAAGATTTTCATGAGTTGGCTAAGAATGCGAGCCTCACCGCTTTCCTCCACGACCAATGCGATCAGTATCTCTTACTCACAAATACCTTTGTGCAAAACTTTCATTTCCATTCTAGGAACTTGCCACCTACGGTGGAGTTTCATTTATATGATGAGCATAAGGAGATGTCACTTTATGATTTTTGTTGGATTTGTTAGTCCCTTTTGAGGGCAAGACAGAAGAACCACATCGCGATGATGTGGAGGGGTTTATTGATATTATCACTGTAGGGGAAACAAGGAAGGTTTCCGATGCACGAATCACTAGCATAAATTTTCCTGTTTTACGCAATTTTGCATTATTTGCTAGTCATTGTTTAATTGGTCGTGGAAACTGTGGAAACCTTAGTATCCCTGATATTATTATTTTGCTCCATGGTTTATACAGTGATAACACTTTTAGTATGGGCGACATTATTGCTAAACGGTTAAGTTTGAACCGTACCAAGGGCCCATCTTTGGAGGCATCTATGCTTCACGCCTAGCTGCACATTTTTAACATACCTGTTAGGCATTATGAGAAGGAAGAAAAGGTGCTGCCTCGTGCTTATCTAGATTATAAAAGTATGGTGGCACATGATTTTATTGTTAAGAATAGGGAAGGAGAGCTTAAATATCAATTGTTCTTTAACAAACATCATCATGAGACTGTTACCCTGCCTGCTCCTTCTTTGTTTGATTTATCTTCAGGCACGTACCTTGTTCCGTTGAAGGCCATTCACGCCTACCGGAACCCTGCACCAGCTATGGATTCAGAGCCGGAACCACAAGTTGATCCTCCACGACAGGAGATGATTGTCAGCCAGTGGCAATCGGAGTCTTCCTCTTCTTCTTCTCAGTACGACCCCAACTATTATTATGGATATCCGCCAGGCCAGCCGTGGCCATAGACCAACTTAGGCCAAAATCCTAAGCTTGGGGGAGTACGTATTTCTGACCGACATTACATTTATGTTCACACACTCATTGCTAGATGTCGGTGGTCATACTTTTTCATTGTATCATCCATGCTAGTTAATTTTCCTTTTTATGCTTTCTTCTTGTGTGTTTAATAAACCTTAAGAAAAAAAGAAAAAAATAGTTGTAGCTTTTAGTTAGTTTAATTTCCATGCTTGTAGTAGTAATTAAAAAGAAAACCCAAAAATATTTCCTCTTCTTCTTTTGCTTGTTGGGAGCTTTCCCGTGTAAATAGTTTTATTTCTTTTCTTTCTTTGGGGGTCGACAGGAGAAGACCATGATGAAATTGTTGAAGTGGCTCTTACATGCATTATTGTTGATCTGACAAAAGAGCCCATATTGCCTTGTCTTCTCCTGTTTATTGAGTGCCTGCAGATCCCAGCTTAGTCCAATGCACACGCACTATTATTATTATTCACATCATTCGATCGTGCAAGTGAAAGGCAATTATGATGATATATGATGGACTAGCTGAGATGAGAAAAGCTGGTATGAACTCGACCTCTTTTGTTTTTGTAAATATGATTAGTTCATCGTTCCTGATTCAACCTATTATGAATAAACATGTTTTCAATGACAACTAGAGATCATAGTTTCTTGTGCCATGCTTGATTAGCTATGAGTTATAATGGTTTACCTTGCGTGCCAACATGCTATCGAGATAGTTGTGATGTGGTATGATAGGGTGGTATCCTCCTCTGAATGATTTAAGTGACTTGACTTGGCGCACGTTCACACATGTAGTTGAAACAAAATCAGCATAGCCTTCACGATATTTATGTTCATGGTGGATTATATCCTACTGATGCTTGCATTCGGTGTTGATTAATTTTAATGCATGTTCATGACTGTTGCCGCTCTCTAGCTGATCGCTTCCCAGTCTTTTGCTAGCCTTCACCTGTACTAAGCGGGAATACAGCTTGTGCATCCAATCCCTTAAACCCCAAAGTTATTCCACATGAGTCCACTATACCTACCAATATACGGTATCTACTTGCCGTTTCAAGTAAATTTGTATGTGCCAAACTCTAAACCTTCAAATAAATATCCTGTTTTAGATGCTCGAATAGCTCATGTATCAACTAGGGCTATCTGTATCTTCCATGTTAGGCGGGTTATTCTCAAGAGCAGTGGACTCCGCTCCTCACTCACGAGATAAATGGTTGGTCACCGGGATGCCCAGTCCCATGCTTTATGCAAATCAAATCAAAATAATTGCAAACAAACCCCCCCCCCCGGAATCTTGTTAGTTGGAAGCACTCGTTGTTTCGAGCAAGCCATGGATTGATGCTTGTTGGTGGAGGGGGAGTATAAACTTTACCATTCTGTTTGAGAACCGCCTATAATGTGTGTAGCATGGAAGATATCGCCATCTCTTGGTTGTTATGTTGACAATGAAAGTGTATCGCTCAAAATGGTTGGTCATCGGGATGCCCAGTCCCATGCTTTATGCAAACTAAATCAAAATAATTGCAAACAAAACTCCCCCTGGGACTCTTGTTAGTTGGAGGCACTCGTTGTTTCGAGCAAGCCATGGATTGATGCTCGTTGGTGGAAGGGGGAGTATAAACTTCAATATTCTGTTTGGGAACCGCCTATAATGTGTGTAGCATGGAAGATATCGCCATCTCTTGGTTGTTATGTTGACAATGAAAGTATACTGCTCAAAATATTATTCACCTCTGTTTCAAAACCGAGCTCTGGCACCTCTACAAATCCCCGCTTCCCTCTGCAAAGGGCCTATCTATTTACTTTTATGCTGAGTCGTCATCCTCTTATTAAAAAGCACCAGTTGGAGAGCACCGATGTCATTTGCATTCATTACTGTTGGTTTACATTGAGTATGACTTGACTGGATCTCTTTTACCATGAATTACAATGTCTAGTCAGTCCTTGGTCTTTAAGGGTGCTCTGCATTTATGTTTTCCGGTCTTAGAAAGGGCTAGCGAGATACCATCTTGTTATATCATATTATGATTGTTTTGAGAAAGTGTTGTCATCCGAGATTTATTATTATGGCTCGCTAGTTGATTATGCTATTGATATGAGTAAACTTGAGACCTATGCGTTATTGTGAATGTGGTTCGTTATAATCTTTGCTGAAAACTTGAATGCTGGCTTTACATATTTACAACAACAAGAGCAAACAGAGTTTGTAAAAGTTTTTCTTTATCACTTTTAGTTTGTCAATTGAATTGCTTGAGGACAAGCAAAGGTTTAAGCATGGGGGACTTGATACGTCTCCAACGTATCTACTTTTCCAAACACTTTTGCCCTTGTTTTGGACTCTAACTTCCATGATTTGAATGGAACTAACCCGGACTAACGATGTTTTCAGCAGAATTACCATGGTGTTATTTATGTGCAGGAGCAAACGTTCTCAGAATGACCTGAAACTTCACGGAGCCACTTTTCAGAAAATAAGAAAAATGCATGCAAAAGATGAAGGCCAGGGGGCCCACCACCTCTCCACCAGGGTGGGGGGCGCCTGCCCCCCTAGGGCGCGCCCCCCTACCTCGTGGGCCCCCTGTTGCCTCTCCGACTCCAACTCCATATATTGTGTTTCGGGGAGAAAAAAACAGAGAGAAGAAATCATCGCGTTTTATGATACGGGGCCGCCGCCAAGCCCTAAAACCTCTCGGGAGGGCTGATCTGGAGTCCGTTCGGGGCTTCGGAGAGGGGAATCCGTCGCCATCGTCATCATCCACCATCCTCCATCACCAATTTCATTATGCTCACCGTCGTGCGTGAGTAATTCCATCGTAGGCTTGCTGGACGGTGATGGGTTGGATGGGATCTATCATGTAATCGAGTTAGTTTTGTTAGGGTTTGATCCCTAGTGTCCACTATGTTCAGAGATTGATGTTGCTATGACTTTGCTATGCTTAATGCTTGTCACTAGGGCCCGAGTGCCATGATTTCAGATCTGAACCTATTATGTTTTTATCAATATATGAGTATTCTTGATCCTATCTTGCAAGTCTATAGTCACCTATTATGTGTTATGATCCGTTAACCCCGAAGTGACATAGTCGGGATACTTACCGGTGATGACCATAGTTTGAGGAGTTCATGTATTCACTATGTGTTAATGCTTTGTTCCGGTTCTCTATTAAAAGGAGGCCTTAATATCCCTTAGTTTCCGTAAGGACCCCGCTGCCACGGGAGGGTAGGACAAAAGATGTCATGCAAGTTCTTTTCCTAAGCACGTATGACTATATTCGGAATACATGCCTACATTATATCAATGAAACTGGAGCTAGTTCTGTGTCACCCTAGGTTATGACTGTTACATGATGAACCGCATCCGGCATAATTCTCCATCACCGATCCATTGCCTACGAGCTTTCCATATATTGTTCTTCGCTTATTTACTTCCCCGTTGCTATTGCTTTCATCACTATAAAATACCAAAAACATTGCTTTTACTACTGTTACCTTTTGCTACCGTTATCACTACTATCATATTACTTTGCTACTAAATACTTTGCTACAAATATTAAGTTTCCAGATGTGGTTGAATTGACAACTCAGCTGCTAATACTTGAGAATATTCTTAGGCTCCCCTTGTGTCGAATCAATAAATTTGGGTTGAATACTCTACCCTCGAAAACTATTGCGATCCCCTATACTCGTGGGTTATCAGGCTGATCCCCGCGTGGACATTGTGCGGCAAGAATACCCTCCGAGGTAGGACCCTCTGGCGGAGATTTCTTCTCCCGTTTGGAAACCTTAGTTTCCGGATCTTCAGAGGTAGTCCTCTTCCTTCCCCGGGGAGAGAGAATGTCAGATTCTTCCCCTTGGTTATCCTCCCTCGCGGAGGCGCTCATTCCCTCAGTCGGAATAAGTATCAAATGAGGCCTGCTTTCGCCCTCTTTATTCCCCCTTCATCTTCCTTTGAGGGCACTAGATAAGGTGCTGGCTCGAGCATCTTTTCCAGCACCGGATTGTCCAAGCCCTCAGGAAGGGGGGCCGAACACCTGATCATCTTCACCTTTGTTATCCAGTCCTGGTCAAAGAGCTACTCTTCAGAATGATGTCATGATAAATAAAAGGACAGTGTGTTCGGCCATGGGATTACTTACTTGGGTAGCAGGGCGGTTGCAGCTCAAACCCACATCCTCAGTGGTGTCCGGACACTCTATTTGGGGTCCGAAGAACGATTTGTACATCTCTTCGAGCATCATGCCGAGGAAATGTTGAATAGCTCGCGGTCCTTCCGAGTTGAATTCCCACATACGGAGGGGCCGATGTTTGCAAGGCTGGACTTGATGAACCAGCATAACTTGCATTACCATAACCAGACTGAAATCTCTCTCAAAGAGATCTCGGATACGGCTCTGCGGTATTGGCACGTCCTTTGTTGGACCCCAGCTCAGCCCCCTGCTGATCCATGACATCAACTGTGATGGGGGGCCCGAGCGAAAGGGGGGCTACCCACTTGGCACTTCGGGGAGCTGTGATGTGAAACCACTCCCGCTGCCACAACCTGGACACCTCTGGGAAGGAACCCTCTGGCCATGGAGCATCAGCGATTTTGCTTATTAAAGCACCTCCGCACTCTACGTGCCGCCCCTCGATCATCTTCGGCTTCACATCGAAGGTCTTGAGCCACAGGCCGAAGTGAGGGGTAATGCGGAGGAAGGCCTCACATACGTAAATAAATGACGAGATGTGAAGAAGGGAATCCGGCGCCAGATCATGGAAATCCAGCCCATAATAGAACATAAGACCCCTAACAAAGGGATCCAGAGCAAGGCCTAGTCCTCGGGGGAAGTGGGAGATGAACATGACACTCTCGGTGGGTTCGGGGGTAGGGATGACCTGCCCTCGGGCAGGCAGCCTATGCGAAATTTCGGCGGTCAGATATCTGGCCTGTCTCAGCTTCTTGATGTCCTCCTCTGTGATAGAGGAAGGCATCCACCGACCTTAGAGGTTGGATCCGGACATAGTTGAAGGTCCGAAGTGCCTGACCTGAGCTTTGGGTGTTAGAACTCGAGGCGGGGGAAGGATTCGATTGAGCACGAGAGGGAAAAAATAAAAAGCCTCGTCCTCTTTATAAAGAGGGTGAATATCAAGCGTCCTCCTCGTGGCTATTTTGGACTTGCCTAAGATCTAGGAGTCATACCAACAGGCATGGTTGGGTTACCCATGTCTGTATTGATGAGAATCCCGTAATGAGGGGAACACGATCTCTGCGTTGACAAGACGTGTCAAGAAAACCGCCTCGCGATATGTGTGGTTCTGGTTGAGAAAAACGGTTTGAATAATGACCGGGCCATGGCGTGATGTCATGCTGTCAAAATGTGTCAGCAGATTAGATTTGTGGAAATATTATTCTCTCTACAGTGGTATGTGGAACTTATTTTTCAGGGTCGGACACTATTCTTGTGTTTAAACTCTTCCATGGAGTATTCGGAGGAGGAACCCGCCTTGCAATGCCGAAGACAATACTGCACGCCGGACTCATCATCATTGAAGCCTGGTTCAGGGGCTAATGAGGGAGTCCTGGATTAGGGGGTCTCCGGACAGTCGGACTGTTGGACTATGAAGATACAAGATTGAAGACTTCGTCCCGTGTCCGGATGGGACTCTACTTGGCGTGGAAGGCAAGCTAGGCAATACGGATATGTATATCTCTTCCCCTGTAACCGACCTTGTGTAACCCTAGCCCCCTCCGGTGTCTATATAAACCGGAGGGTTTTAGTCCGTAGGACAACATACAATCATACCATAGGCTAGCTTCTAGGGTTTAGCCTCTCTGATCTCGTGGTAGATCAACTCTTGTAATACTCATATCATCAAGAACAACAAAGCAGGACATAGGGTATTACCTCCATCAAGATGGCCCGAACCTGGGTAAACATCGTGTCGCCTGCCTCCTGTTACCATCCGCCTTAGACACACAGTTCGGGACCCCCTACCCGAGATCCGCCGGTTTTGACACCGACAGCAGGAAAGTGAATGCTCCCTATGGTAGCTTGTGCTATATCTCTAGATTCCACCACAGTTATACTAGCAAGAAAATCTCTAAATTCAGATTTGCGAGGTTCACTAGCACTACCCCATTGTGGAAGTTTGCAAGCAGTGGTAAAGTCCTCTAAGTCTATAGTGTAAGAATTTTAATAAAGATCAAATAGGACAGTTTGAGAATTGCGTGAAGATGAAAATTCAAACCTCCTCACAAAGGAACTAGTGAGATAGTGGTACTGACGGCACTTTTCTACCTCGAAGCTCGCAAGATCAGCATTACGCAAATATGCGTTAAATTCTTCCTTAATTCCTGCTCGATCCATGAAGTCCTCTGAAGGCCATTCACAAGACCGCACTGGAGCGTCCCTTGGTGGCTCATCATCAGCATCACGCACTGCAAGCCTGGGTCCTTGTTTCCTTGAAGAACCACCTTGGTACATTTTCCTAAACATATTTCTTCCTCTGAAAAATTTCTGAAATTTTTAGTAACTTCAAATAAAAGTAAATCAAACTCAACAAAATTGATAGCAACTACTCCTACAAGTGCCTAGAGCCTGTACCATGCATTAGAACTACTTGGAACCATATAAATTTTACATGCAAGCTCAAGAACATGGTCACCTAGGCAGCACAAATTTGCAATGAATAAAGCACTAGAAAAAAAACTAATTGTACTAATGAAGGAGTCACATACCAAGGAACAATCCCCCAAATCAGTTTTCTGAGAGGTGCTTTGAGCAAGGAGATCAAAAATCACAGCAAAATGAGCTAGAACTCATGCTTGAGCTGGATAATGGTGTTTGTGGGAGGAAGGAGTGTGTGAGTGCAGGAATAAGTGGAGGAGGGCCACCATGGGCCCATGAGGCAGGAGGGCGCGCCCAGGGGGTAGGGCGCGCCCTCCACCCTCGTGGCCAGGTGGATGCCCCCTGTTGTGTTCTTAGTGCCAAATATTCTCAAATATTCCAGAAAAAATCATATTTAAATTTCAGGGCATTTGGAGAACTTTTATTTTCGGGGTATTTTTATATTGCACGGATAATTCAGATAACAGACAGAAAATACTATTTTTACTTTATTTAATATAAATAACAAAAAGTAAAAAGAGGGTACAGAGAGTTGTGTCTTCTAAATTCATCCATCTCATGCTCATCAAAAGGAATCCACTAACAAGGTTGATCAAGTCTTGTTAACAAACTCATTCCGAATAACATGGAACCGGAGAATTTTTGAATAACACTAGGTTACCTCAACAGGGATATGCACATCCCCAACAATAAGAATGTCATATTTCTTCTTGACAGTAGGAAGAGGAAATTCAAAACATCCAAAAATAATCGATGGAATTTTTCCAATAGAATTGATATTGTGGACTTGAGGTTGTTTCCTCGGAAAGTGTACCGTATGTTCATTACCGTTAACATGAAAAGTGATATTGCCTTTGGTGCAATCAATAACAGCCCCTGCAGTATTCAAAAAGGGTCTTCCAAGAATAATAGACATACTATCTTCCTCGGGAATATCAAGAATAACAAAGTCCATTAAAATAATAACGTTTGCAACCACAACAGGCACATCCTCACAAATACCGACAGGTATAGCAGTTGATTTATCAGCCATTTGCAAAGATATTTCAGTAGGTGTCAACTTATTCAAATCAAGTCTACGATATAAAGAGAGAGGCATAACACTAACACCGGCTCCAAGATCACATAAAGCAGTTTTAACATAATTTCTTTTAATGGAGCATGGTATAGTGGGTACTCCTGGATCTCCTAACTTCTTAGGTATTCCACCCTTAAAAGTGTAATTAGCAAGCATGGTGGAAATTTCAGCTTCCGGTATCTTTCTTTTATTAGTAACAATTTCTTTCATGTACTTAGCATAAGGATTCATTTTGAGCATATCAGTTAATAGCATACGCAAAAAGATAGGTCTAATCATTTCAGCAAAGCGCTCAAAATCCTCATCATCCTTTTTCTTGGATGGTTTGGGAGGAAAAGGCATGGGTTTTTGAACCCATGGTTCTCTTTCTTTACCATGTTTCCTAGCAACAAAGTCTCTCTTATCATAACGTTGATTCTTTGATTGTGGGTTATCAAGATCAACAGCAAGTTCAATTTCTATATCATTATCATTAACATTATCACTAGTTTCAGGTTCATTACTAGATTGTGTTTCAGCATCAGAAATAGAAATATCATTTAGATTCTCAGGTGTTTCAGCAATAGGTTCACTAGAAGCATGCAAAGTCATATCATTTTTCTTTTTCTTCCTTTTAGAAGGACTAGGTGCATCTATATTATTTCTCTAAGAATCTTGCTCAATTCTCTTAGGGTGGCCTTTAGGATACAAGGGTTCCTGAGTCATTTTACCGGTTCTAGTAGCCACTCTCACAGCATAGTCCTTATTCTTACTATTCAATTCATTGAGCAAATCATTTTGAGCTTTAAGTACTTGTTCTACTTGAGTGGTAACCATAGAAGCATGTTTACTAATAAGTTTAAGTTCACCTTTGACATTAGCCATATAATCACCCAAGTGTTCAAGCATATCAGCACTACATTTTAATTCTCTACCAAAATAAGCATTGAAGTCTTCTTGCTTAACCATAAATTTATCAAACTCATCTAAGCATGGGCTAGCAAACCTAATAAATGGGATTTTAGCTTTATCATATCTATAGAGAGAATTTACCTTTACTACCTGTGTCGGGTTATAAAGACCATGCGTTTCTTCAACAGGCGGTAAATTAAGACCATGTATTTCTTCAGTTAGAGGTAAATTCTTAACATCTTCAGCTTTAATACCCTTTTCTTTCATGGATTTCTTTGCCTCTTGCATATCTTCAGGACTGAGAAATAGAACACCCCTTTTCTTTGGAGTTGGTTTAGGAATAGGCTCAGGAGCTGGCTCAGGAAGTGTCCAATTATTTTCATTTGTCAACATATTATTCAATAGAATTTCAGCTTCAACCGGTGTTCTTTCCCTGAAAACAGAACCAACACAACTATCCAGGTAATCTCTGGAAGCATCGGTTAGTCCATTATAAAAGATATCAAGTATTTCATTTTTCTTAACAGGATGATCAGGCAAAGCATTAAGTAATTGGAGAAGCCTTCCCCAAGCTTACGGGAGACTCTCTTCTTCAATTTGCACAAAATTATATATATATATATATATATATCTTAAGGCAGCTTGTTTCTTATGAGCAGGGAAATATTTAGCAGAGAAGTAATAAATCATATCATGGGGACTATGCACACAACCAGGATCAAGAGAATTGAACCATATCTTACCATCACCCTTTAATGAGAACGGAAATATTTTAAGGATATAATAGTAGCGAGTTCTCTCATCATTAGTGAACAGGGTAGCTATATCATTTAATTTAGTAAGATGTGCCACAATAGTTTCAGATTCATAGCCATAAAAAGGATCGGATTCAACCAAAGTAATTATATCAGGATCAATAGAGAATTCATAATCCTTATCAGTAACAAAGATAGGTGAAGTGGCATAAGCATGATCATATTTCATTCTAGCATTCAGAGTTTTTTGTTTAAGCTTAGCTAATAATTTTTTAAGACCACTTCTATCATTGCAAGCTAAAAAGTCTCTTTTAGTTTCTTCATCCATAACATAGCCCTCAGGCACAATAGGTAATTCATATTTTTTGGAGAGCCTTTATAATCACTTTCATCAGTATTATCAGTTTCAATAATTTCATTCTCTCTAGCCCTAGCGAGTTGTTCATCAAGAAATCCACCGAGTGGCACAGTAGTATCAAGAATAGAAGTAGTTTCATCATAAGAATCATGCATAGTAGAAGTGGCATCATCAATAATATGCGACATATCAGAATCAATAGCAGAAGCAGGTTTAGGCGTCGCAAGCTTACTCAAAACAGAAGGTGAATCAAGTGCAGAGCTAGATGGCAGTTCCTTACCTCCCCTCGTAGTTGAGGGATAAATCTTGGTTTTGGATCTCTCAAGTTCTTCATAATGATTAGCAGATATAAATCCCAAGTGATTCAAAGAATAGAGCTATGCTCCACGGCAACGGCGCCAGAAAATAGTCTTGATAACCCACAAGTATAGGGGATTGCAACAGTTTTCGAGGGTAGAGTATTCAACCCAAATGTATTGATTCGACACAAGGGGAGCCAAAGAATATTCTCAAGTATTAGCAGCTGAGTTGTCAATTCAACCACACCTAGAAAATTAATATCTGCAGCAAGGTATTTAGTAGCAAAGTAATATGATAGTAGTGGTAACGGTAGCAAAAGGTAACGGTAGCAAACGTAATGTTTTTGGGTATTTTGTAGTGATTGTAACAATAGCAACGAAAAAGTAAATAAGCGAAGACCAATATATGGAAAGCTCGTAGGCAATGGATCGGTGATAGAGAATTATGCCGGATGTGGTTCATCATGTAACAGCCATAACCTAGGGTGACACAAAACTAGCTACAATTCATCTATGTAATGTAGGCATGTATTCCGAATATAGTCATACGTGATTATGGAAAAGAACTTGCATGACATATTTTGTCCTACCCTCCCGTGGCAGTGGGGTCCTATGGAAACTAAGGGATATTAAGGCCTCCTTTTAATAGAGTACCGGACCAAAGCATTAACACATAGTGAATACATGAACTCCTCAAACTACGGTCATCACCGGAAGTGGTCCCGATTATTGTCACTTCGGGGTTGCCGGATCATAACACATAGTAGGTGACTATAGACTTGCAAGATAGGATCAAGAACTCTCATATATTGATGAAAACATAATAGGTTCAGATCTAAAATCATGGCACTCGGGCCCTAGTGACAAGCATTAAGCATAGCAAAGTCACAGCAACATCAATCTCAGAACATAGTGGATACTAGGGATCAAACCCTAACAAAACTAACTCAATTACATGATAAATCTCATCCAACCCATCACCGTCCGGCAAGCCTACGATGGAATTACTCACGCACGGCGGTGAGCATCATGAAATTGGTGATGGAGGATGGTTGATGATGACGATGGCGACGGATTCCCCTCTCCGGAGCCCTGAACGGACTCCACATCAGCCCTCCCGAGAGAGTTTAGGGCTTGGCGGCGGCTCCGTATCGTAAAACGCAATGAATCTCTCTCCCTGATTTTTCTCTCTCCGAACACGAATATATATAGTTAGAGTTGAGGTCGGAGGAGCTCCAGGGGGACCACGAGGTAGGGGGCGCGCCCAGGGGGGCAGGCCAGTATTTTTTGTTATTTCCAAAAGTAGTCTCTGTGAAGTTTCAGGTCATTCCAAGAACTTTTGTTTCTGCACATAAATAACACCATGGCAATTCTGCTGAAAACAGCGTCAGTCCGGGTTAGTTCCATTCAAATCATGCAAGTTAGAGTCCAAAACAAGGGCAAAAGTGTTTAGAAAAGTAGATACGATGGAGACGTATCAGTGAGCACAAGGTAACATATATCATGTAATGACGAAGTCTAACTCTCTTCCTATGCATCGGCATGTCATAAAAGAACAATTCATGCGCACAAAGTAAAGGCCAATGAATAGTATAAACAGTTTCTTGCAAATTTTTCATGTTGGAAACATAAAGAGACGGAGATGTAGTTCCTCTCTCATAATAACTGAAGGTAGGAGAAGCAAGCACATGCATATTATATCTATCAAAATCATCATGTGTAATAGTAAAACACAACCCATCAATATAATCCTTAACAAGAGTAAACTTCTCCGATATAGTGTAGTTGGGAGAATTCAAAAAGATAATAGGACTATCATGCGTGGGTGTAATAGCAACAATTTCATGTTTAACATAAGGAACTATAGCAAGTTCATCTCCGTGAGCATAATTTATATTGGCATCTTGGCCACAAGCATAGCAAGCATCATCTAAAAGGGATATTTCAAGAGAATCAACGAGATCATAACAATCATCATACCAATCATCCTTCGGTAAGCACGAAGGGAAATTAAACAATGTATGAGTTGAAGAGTTACTCCCATTAGAAGGTGGGCACGGGTAGCTAATCCGCTCTTCCTCCTTTTGTTCTTCGCTCTCCTCATCATCTTTTTCATCCAATGAGCTCACAGTTTATCAATTTCTTCTTCCATAGACTCCTGCAAAATATTAGTCTCTTCTTGGACAACGGAGACTTTCTCAATACAATCATCAATATCGGAGTTGAATTCATAATTCTCATAGCAATATTTAAGGATAGCTAAATTTTCAAGTCTATAAATTGAATCATCAAAATTTTCACACTCTTTAAACAAAGATTCAAATTCATAAGCACCCATAAAAGCAACAAATTCTTCTATTTGTTCCACATCATAGTAATCATATATACCATTAGCATAAGAAGCCAAGGTTTTATCATCATTAAATTTGCATGAAAAGGGAAGGTGTGGAGCCTTCATCCTAGAGCAACAAGTATAATCATATCTCAAGCATAGTTGCCTAGCATACCAATACAACATATAAATTTGATCCCATAATAGTTTCCCTTTTTGAGTCAAGCGATAATCCCTAAAGTATTCACGTTGATCCAACGTGTCTCCCATAACATAATTGAATGGGGTTTTCTCAGGATTATCAAAGTAGTAGATAATCTCTTTCACATAATGAGCATCAAGGGTTTTAGGAGGTTCCCCATCTCCATGAGTAGTAGTTAGACCTAATTTTTTGGTATTTCGTGTTCCATATCCATAACTAAAGATAGACAACAACTTAGAACATCAAATAAAAATTACTTAATGATAAAGCAAACAAGCACACACGAGAATATTCACCCCACGCTATGACTCCCCGGCAACGGCGTCAGAAAAAGGTCTTGATAACCCACAAGTATAGGGGATTGCAGCAGTTTTCGATAAGTAAGACTGTCAAACCCAACGAGGAGCTAAAGGCAGAACAAATATTTCCTCAAGTTCTATCGACCACCGATACAACCTACGCATGCTTGATGTTCGCTTTACCTAGAACAAGTATGAAACTAGAAGTATTTTGTAGGTGTTGTTGGATAGGGTTGCAAGGTAATAAAGAGCATGTAAATAAAAAGTAGGGGCTGTTTAGATAAGGACACAACTAAGTTAGTTTTAGTAAAGAGCTTTTTGTTACGAGAAAGTTATTTGTCCCTAGGCAATGATAACTAGACCGGTAATCATTATTGCAATTTTATTTGAGGGAGAGGCATAAGCTAACATACTATCTCTACTTGGATCATATGCACTTATGATTGGAGCTCTAGCAAGCATTCGCAACTACTAAAGATCGTTAAGGTAAAACCCAACCATAGCATTAAAGTATCAAGTCCTCTTTATCCCATACGCAAACAACCTACTTACTCGGGTATGTGCTTCTGTCACTCACGCCACCCACCATAAGCAAATCATGAACATATGGAAAACCCTACAGCAGGAATCCCTCACGCTTGCGCGACACGGAGAGCACCATAGGACAACACCAATAATAAAACATGCCACTCAAACCAATCATGATCATCAAATAACCCACAGGACAAAACGAATCTACTGAAACATCATAGGATAGCGATACATCATTGGGAAATAATATATAGCGTTGAGCACCATGTTTAAGTAGAGATTAGAGCGGGTAAAAGAGGGGTTACACCGCTGTATAGATGGGGGAAGAGTTGGTGATGATGGCGGTGAAGTTGTTGGTGAAGATTGCGGTGATGATGATGACCTCGGCGGTGTCCCGGAGCCATCGGAAGAGAGGGGGAGAGGGCCCTTCTTCTTCTTCTTCCTTCACCTCCTTCCTAGATGGGAGAAGGGTTTCCCCTTTGGTCCTTGGTCTCCATGGCATAGGAGGGGTGAGAGCTCCTCCGAGATTGGATCTATCTCTCTGTCTCTCTCTGTTTCTGCGTTCTCAGATTCTGCCCTTTCACCGTTTCTTATATTCTCGGAGATCCGTAAATCCGATTGGGCTGAAATTTTAACATGATCTCTATCCGGATATTAGCTTTCTTGCGGCGACAGAAGGGCATCAACCGCCTTATGGGGTGGCCACGAGGGCCCAGGGCGCGCCTGCCCCCCTGCCTCGTGGCCCCCTCGGGCATCGTCTCGCGTGGATTTTTCTTCCTAAAAATCAAATATATTCCAAAAAAAATCTCCGTCAGTTTTTATCCCGTTTGGAATCCGTTTGATATGGATTTACTGCGAAACAAAAAACATGCAACAAACAGGAACTGGCACTGGGCACTGGATCAATATGTTAGACCCAAAAATAGTATAAAAAGTTGCCAAAAGTATATGAAAGTTGTAGAATATTGGCATGGAACAATTAAAAATTATAGATACAACGGAGACGTATCACCTACCACCTCTTCTACCCCCCTCGTTAACCCTAATTGCTCGACGCTTCTTGATCTTTTTGTCTTTTTGTTCTGCAGATTAGCAAAGTTTTGTCAATATGCATGCTGATTTATGGTATATGGCCGAAAGCCTGAAACCGCCTCTCTTTTGCTATGCATTTTTATGTGATGTCTCGTTGCCATGCTTACAACTAGATCAATACATTGTAAAGCCCCACGTCGAATCAATTAGATTTCGTTGAGTGGATAAATAAAGAAAATGAAACAAGGAAGAGGAAAAGGATTTTATAGACAAAATTGTTTGTTGAACATGTGATCTTGCATTATCTTATGTTATTACGCGGAGAGATAGGATACCAAGAGCCTAGGAAACTTTAGGGTGTTTTGGTAGCATGCGTGAAGGGTGCATGAGCTCAAAAGTTCTTTACTCTAGCCACTTTTGGGTGTTTTGTAGCATGCATGGATTGTACTTAAATATGCCCAAATGATGCACAAAGGGTGTGTTTGGTAGCATGTGGACCTAGCTTAGTTGTTCTCCTTTGATACATACTGGGTGTAGACATGCTGAGCCCATGCATTTTGTGTTGTTTGGCAGCGGTGTATGCCCTAAGACATACTGAGTTGAGACTTTGTTTGCTAGTCTACATGTGTTTAGTCATGCTGAACAATTTCGAATTATGAATATTTTTCCAATGGTAACAAAATTGAAAAAACATGAACAAAAATATAAACATGTTTTGAAATTCTAAACTTTTATTAAAATTTTAAATAAATTTTGAAATTCTAAACTTTTTTTGAAAATTTAAAGGAATTTTGAAATTCCGAACACTTTTTGAAAATTTATACATATTTTAAAATTCTAAACTTTTTTGAAAATTTAAACAAAAACTGAAATTCTGAATACTTTTAAAAATGTATACAAAATTTGATTTTTGAACATTTTTTGAAATTTTAAACTAATTTTTTAATTCTAAACATTTTTTGAAAAATTAAATAAAAGTTGTAATTCTGAACATTTTTAAAATTTTAAACAAAAATTGAAATTTCGAACATTTTTTGAAAATTTAAACAAAATTTGAAACTCTGAACATTTTTGAAAATTTGAACAAAATTTGAAATTATGAACTTTTTTGAAAATTTAAACAAAATTTGAAATTATGAACATTTTTTGAAAATTCAAACATATCTGGCGTGGTATGGTGTGTGGGGACGAGGGTCGGGGCGAGCATGGCTGCCTCCATGCACCCTCTCTGGGGTGCATGAGATGGGCATTGCTGAGGGCCCTTTTTTGCATCAGATGAGCATAGCCCAGGTGAGCCCATGCACCCTACCAAACAAGGAAAAGTGGGTTGGATTGAGAACTTTTGCCCTCATGCACCCTACCAAACACACCCAAAGAGGTCATTAGCCATGCTCATGGGAGAGCGTCCGAAATGTCGTTCACTGCTCAGTGTGGCTCACCTGGCCCCCAACCTGTTCTTTCCCCAATCCACCACGGCTCTAAAAGGCCTCACCCAACCCTAAAAAATTACCTACCCTAGCCACCACTCCCTCACTCGTCTCTCCTCTCACGACATGGCGATCGAAGCCGCTAAAGCAACCACCCCAGCTCACGTCGTTGCCTAGGCCCTGCTCGCCTGATGACATCCTCGCCGCCGCCCCTGGTTGCCTCCGGTCTACATCGCCAACGCCCTTCTTGCCACGGTCTTCCCCGCTGTCGCCCTTGCTCTCCCCCAGCCGAAGACGTTGCCGCCCGAGGTAGTTGTTCCGTCCTTCTCCTTCTTCCCCTATCCGGCCCCATCTCTTTTCCATGCCTTCTCCTTCCTCCTCCTTCTTCCTCCTCTCTCATCCTCCTTCCTCATGTGTTCTCTTTCTCTCACTTGTTGATTAGATGGAATTTGTAGCTATTGTGTTAAAAGTTTGTAGTTTAGGTTTACATTTTCTAACTAATGTGCTTAGGTTTGTTTGTGATATTAGATTTATTTGTTGCTGCCTTGTGTCTCCTCCTTCCTTCTATGCCCCCTTTATCTTCCTCTTGTCCATTTCCTTCCTCTCCTTCATCATGCATTGTCTAACTTGTTAATTAGGCTATTCATGTGGTAAAAATGGTAGTGTGGATGTACTTTATGTAGCTATTGTGCTAAGTTTCTCAAATCAGCTATTAGATCTCTCGTGTGCTAGAAAGAGGAGATTTTTGTGCTAAGTTTTTTGTTTTTTGCATTACTTTGGTGCTAGAGTATTATTTTAGATGGATGAGTTTGCTAAGGTTTATCTTGAAAAGCGGTTGGATGTGTTTAGATTATCTCACAGAACATAATGGAGAAGGCATTCATTTTGTGAAGATGGATCATGAAGTCTGCACTGCATCATTCAACTGTATCTTAAAGAAAAATCCTGATCTTATTTGAGTTGGATGTTAGTTGTTGTATGTTCAGAAACTATCGCTTTTGTAATGCCTATTATAAGTTGAATTTGGAATGAGGCTATGCCATATGGATTTAGTGATGCTATCGTACAATAGATAGAATTATTACTTGGGTGATATTTGGAACGAGTTTATGTATATGAATCTAGTTGAATTTGAAACTAAGGCTATGTAAATATGAATCTAGTGATGCTATAGTACTACTGATGCCATTGCAAAATTTGGAAATGATTATGCTTTATTGCTAGATTATTAGTTGAGTGTTCATATATGTTTTTTCATGCATATAGAACAAATGTCATATTCACGCCAAAATCTCTATTGATGCAGGTTACCTTAGATACAGGCTACCAAACACAATGTTAGTCTAGCTAGCATGTCTAACTAGATGTAGACTACCAAACAAAGTCTCAGCTCAGTATGTCTCATCGCTTATACATTGTTACCAAACAGCTACGGTTGCATGTACTCAACATGTCTCACTTGGGAACAACCATGCTAGGATGAGAACAACTACTAGACATACCCCTTGGTGATGATGAAAGCAAGCACAATCATAGAAAATATTTTCTTAAAGGAATCTATGGTGGATCTGAAGTGTCATGCTATAATCAGTTGCGTTTAACTAAACGAAACTTCCATGACTTGTGCACCAGCTCACGGGAGAGATGTGGGCATCTTGATGGTGTATATGTACTATAGAAGAGAAGGTTTGAATGTTCCTATTTGCACTTGGTAATGGTCTTACGAGGAGGTTGTTTCTACAAGTGTTCTTTACGGACCATTAGCAGAGGTTGCACATCTGCGTGAACTACAAATGAGTTCCATTCAAATGGTTGTGTTGGCAGGGTTGATGGAAATATGCCCTAGAGGCAATAATAAAGTTGTTAATATTATATTTCCTTATTCATTATAAAGGTTTATTATTCATGCTAGAATTGTATTCATCGAAAACTTAGATACATGTATGGATACATAAACAAATAATGTGTCCCTAGTGAGCCTCTACTAAACTAGCTCGTTG